>NW_027422011.1:300000-381508 GCF_037893015.1 Macrotis lagotis
GGCAAGGCACGGTCAGTGGAGGCAAGGCTAATGCACGACAACGCAAGGCTTGGCAGTGCAAGGCTAGGCAAGGAAAGAGTCATAGAAGGAAAGGAAGGCAAGGCAAAGCAATGCAAGGCAAGTGAAACAAAAGGCACGGCACGGCAAGGGGAAACAAGGGTAAGGAACGACAACGCAAGCTAGGCAATGTACGGCAAGGCAAGGAAAGGGTAACTCAAGGCAAGGCACGGTGAGGCAAGGCAAGGGTAATGCACGACAACGCACGGCTAGGCAATGCACGGCAAGGCAAGGAAAGGGTAACGCAAAGCAAGGCACTGTCAGGCGAGGCAAGGCTAATGCACGACAACGCAAGGCTAGGCAATGCACGGAAGGTAAGCAAAGAGTAACGGAAGGCAAGGAAGGCAAGGGAAAGCAAGGCAAGTTAAGGGTAAGGGAAGGAACGGCACGGCAAGGGGAAACAGGGCTAAGGCATGACAACGCACGCTAGGCAATGCACGGCAAGGAAAGGAAAGGGTAACGCAAAGCAAGGCACGGTGAGGCAAGGCAAGGCTAAGGCACGAAAACGCAAGGCTAGGCAGTGCACGGCTAGGCAAGGAAAGAGTAACGGAAGGATAGGAAGGCAAGGCAAAGCAAGGCAAGGCAAGTGTAACAAACGGCACGGCACGGCAAGGGGAAACAAGGCTAAGGCACGACAACGCAAGCTAGGCAATGCACGGCAAGGCAAGGAAAGGGTAACGCAAGGCAAGGCACGGTCAGTCGAGGCAAGGCTAATGCACGACAACGCAAGGCTTGGCAGTGCAAGGCTAGGCAAGGAAAGAGTAATAGAAGGAAAGGAAGGCAAGGCAAAGCAATGCAAGGCAAGTGAAACAAAAGGCACGGCACGGCAAGGGGAAACAAGGGTAAGGCACGATAACGCAAGCTAGGCAATGCACGGCAAGGCAAGGAAAGGGTAACGTAAGGCAAGGCACGGTGAGGCAAGGCAAGGCTAATGCACAACAACGCACGGCTAGGCAATGGACGGCAAGGCAAGGAAAGGGTAACGCAAGGGAAGTCACGGTCAGGCGAGGCAAGGCTACGGCACGACAACGCAAGGCTAGGCAATGCACGGATGGTAAGCTAAGAGTAACGGAAGGCAAGGAAGGCAAGGGAAAGCAAGGCAAGTCAAGAGTAAGGGAAGGAACGGCACGGCAAGGGGAAACAAGGCTAAGGCACGACAACGCAAGCTGGGCAAAGCACGGCAAGGCAAGGAAAGGGTAACGCAAGGCAAGGCAGGGTCAGGCGAGGCAAGGCTAATGCACGACAACGCAAGGCTTGGCAGTGCACGGCTAGGCAAGGAACGAGTAACAGAAGGAAAGGAACGCAAGGCAAAGCAATGCAAGGCAAGTGAAACAAAAGGCACGGCACGGCA
This sequence comes from Macrotis lagotis, assembly GCF_037893015.1. Lineage (NCBI taxonomy): Eukaryota > Metazoa > Chordata > Mammalia > Peramelemorphia > Peramelidae > Macrotis > Macrotis lagotis. The sequence continues at coordinate 301,409 of NW_027422011.1, forward strand.
AGGGGAAACAAGGGTAAGGCACGACAACGCAAGCTAGGCAATGCACGGCAAGGCAAGGAAAGGGTAAAGCAAGGCAAGGCACGGTGAGGCAAGGCAAGGCTAATGCACAACAACGCACGGCTAGGCAATGCACGGCAAGGCAAGGAAAGGGTAACGCAAGTGAAGTCACGGTCAGGCGAGGCAAGGCTAAGGCACGACAACGCAAGGCTAGGCAATGCAGGTAAGGCAAGCAAGGAGTAACGGAAGGGAAGGAAGGCAAGGGAAAGCAAGGCAAGGCAAGGTTAACGGAAGGAACGGCTCGGCAAGGGGAAACAAGGCTAAGGCACGGCTACGCACGGCTAGGCAATGCACGGCCAGGCAAGGAAAGGGTAACGCAAGGCAAGGCACGGTGAGGCAAGTCAAGGCTAAGGCACGAAAACGCAAGGCTAGGCAGTGCACGGAAGGCAATCAAAGTGTAACGGAAGGCAAGGAAGGCAAGGGAAAGCAAGGCAAGTTAAGGGTAAGGGAAGGAACGGCACGGCAAGGGGAAACAGGGCTAAGGCATGACAACGCAAGCTAGGCAATGCACGGCAAGGCAAGGAAAGGGCAACGCAAGGCAAGGCACGGTCAGGCAAGGCAAGGCTAATGCACGACAACGCAAGGCTAGGCAATGCACGGCAAGGCAAGGAAAGAGTAACGGAAGGCAAGGAATGCAAGGGAAAGCAAGGCAAGGCAAGAGTAACGGAAGGAACCCCACGGCAAGGGGAAGCAAGGCTAAGGCACGACAACGCAAGGCTAGGCAAAGCACGGCAAGGCAAGGAAGGGGTAACGCAAGGCAAGGCACGGTGAGGCATGGCAAGGCTAATGCACGACAACGCACGGCTAGGCAAAGCAAGGCAAGGGAAGGAGAGGGTAACGCAAGGCCAGGCACGGTCAGTCGAGGGAAGGCTAATGCACGACAACGCAAGGCTTGGCAGTGCACGGCTAGGCAAGGAAAGCGTAACAGAAGGAAAGGAAGGCAAGGCAAAGCAATGCAAGGCAAGTGAAACAAATGGCACGGCACGGCAAGGGGAAACAAGGCTAAGGCACGACAACGCAAGCTAGGCAATGCACGACAAGGCAAGGAAAGGGTAACGCAAAGCAAGGCACGGTCAGTCGAGGCAAGGCTAATGCACTACAACGCAAGGCTAGGTAGTGCACGGCTAGGCAAGGAAAGAGTAACAGAAGGAAAGGAAGGCAAGGCAAAGCAAGGCAAGGCAAGTGTAACAAAACGCACGGCACGGCAAGGGGAAACAAGGGTAAGGCACGACAACGCAAGGTAGGCAATGCACGGCAAGGCAAGGAAAGGGCAACGCAAGACAAGGCACGGTGAGGCAAGGCAAGGCTAATGCACAACAACGCACGTCTAGGCAATGTACCTCAAGGCAAGGAAAGGGTAACGCAACGAAAGGCTCTGTCAGGCGAGGCAAGGCTAAGGCACGACAACGCAAGGCTAGGCAATGCACGGAAGGTAAGCAAAGAGTAACGGAAGGCAAGGAAGGCAAGGGAAAGCAAGGCAAGTTAAGGGTAAGGTAAGGAACGGCACGGCAAGAGGAAACAAGGCTAAGGCACGACAACGCAAGCAAGGCAATGCACGGCAAGGAAAGGAAAGGGTAACGCAAGGCAAGGCACGGTCAGGAAATGCAAGGCTAATGCACGACAACGGAAGGCTAGGCAATGCACGGAAAGGCAAGGAAAGAGTAACGGTATGTAATGAATACAAGGGAAAGCAAGGCAAGGCAAGAGTAACGGAAGGAAAGGCACGGCAAGGGGAAACAAGGCTAAGGCACGGCAACGCAAGGCTAGGCAAAGCACGGCAAGGCAAGGAAAGGGAAACGCAAGGCAAGGCACGATCAGGCGAGGCAAGGCTAATGCACGACAACGCAAGGCTAGGCAGTGCACGGCTAGGCAAGGAAAGAGTAACGGAAGGATGGGAAGGCAAGGCAAAGCAAGGCAATTGAAGTGTAACAAACGGCACGGTACGGCAAGGGGAAACAAGGCTAAGGCACGACAACGCAAGCTAGGCAATGCACGGCAAGGCAAGGAAAGGGTAACGCAAGGCAAGGCACGGTCAGGAAATGCAAGGATAATGCACGACAACGGAAGGCTAGGCAATGCACGGCAAGGCAAGGAAAGAGTAACGGAATGTAAGGAATGCAAGGGAAAGCAAGGCAAGGCAAGAGTAACGGAAGGAACGGCACGGCAAGGGGAAGCAAAACTAAGGCACGACAACAGAAGGCTAGGCAAAGCACGGCAAGGCAAGGAAGGGGTAACGCAAGGCAAGGCACGGTGATGCATGGCAAGGCTAATGCACGACAACGCACGGCTAGGCAAAGCAAGGCAAGGGAAGGAGAGGGTAACGCAAGGCCAGGCACGGTCAGTCGAGGGAAGGCTAATGCACGACAACGTAAGGCTTGGCAGTGCACGGCTAGGCAAGGAAAGCGTAACAGAAGGAAAGGAAGGCAAGGCAAAGCAATGCAAGGCAAGTGAAACAAATGGCACGGCACGGCAAGGGGAAACAAGGCTAAGGCACGACAACGCAAGCTAGGCAATGCACGACAAGGCAAGGAAAGGGTAACGCAAGGCAAGGCACGGTCAGTCGAGGCAAGGCTAATGCACGACAACGCAAGGCTTGGCAGTGCACGGCTAGGCAAGGAAAGCGTAACAGAAGGAAAGGAAGGCAAGGCAAAGCAATGCAAGGCAAGTGAAACAAAAGGCACGGCACGGCAAGGGGAAACAAGGGTAAGGCACGACAACGCAAGCTAGGCAATGCACGGCAAGGCAAGGAAAGGGTAACTCAAGGCAAGGCACGGTGAGGCAAGGCAAGGCTAATGCACGACAACGCAAGGCTTGGCAGTGCACGGCTAGGAAAGGAAAGCGTAACAGAAGGAAAGGAAGGCAAGGCAAAGCAATGCAAGGCAAGTGAAAGAAAAGGCACGGCACGGGAAGGGGAAAAAAGGGTAAGGCACGACAACGCAAGCTAGGCAATGTACGGCAAGGCAAGGAAAGGGTAACTCAAGGCAAGGCACGGTGAGGCAAGGCAAGTCTAATGCACGACAACGCACGGCTAGGCAATGCACGGCAAGGCAAGGAAAGGGTAACGCAAAGCAAGGCACTGTCAGGCGAGGCAAGGCTAATGCACGACAACGCAAGGCTAGGCAATGCACGGAAGGTAAGCAAAGAGTAACGGAAGGCAAGGAAGGCAAGGGAAAGCAAGGCAAGTTAAGGGTAAGGGAAGGAACGGCACGGCAAGGGGAAACAGGGCTAAGGCATGACAACGCACGCTAGGCAATGCACGGCAAGGCAAGGAAAGGGTAACGCAAAGCAAGGCACGGTGAGGCAAGGCAAGGCTAAGGCACGAAAACGCAAGGCTAGGCAGTGCACGGCTAGGCAAGGAAAGAGTAACGGAAGGATAGGAAGGCAAGGCAAAGCAAGGCAAGGCAAGTGTAACAAACGGCACGGCACGGCAAGGGGAAACAAGGCTAAGGCACGACAACGCAAGCTAGGCAATACACGGCAAGGCAAGGAAAGGGTAACGCAAGGCAAGGCACGGTCAGTCGAGGCAAGGCTAATGCACGACAACGCAAGGCTTGGCAGTGCACGGCTAGGCAAGTAAAGCGTAACAGAAGGAAAGGAAGGCAAGGCAAAGCAATGCAAGGCAAGTGAAACAAAAGGCACGGCACGGCAAGGGGAAACAAGGGTAAGGCACGACAACGCAAGCTAGGCAATGCACGGCAAGGCAAGGAAAGGGTAACTCAAGGCAAGGCACGGTGATGCAAGGCAAGGCTAATGCACGACAACGCAAGGCTTGGCAGTGCACGGCTAGGAAAGGAAAGCGTAACAGAAGGAAAGGAAGGCAAGGCAAAGCAATGCAAGGCAAGTGAAAGAAAAGGCACGGCACGGCAAGGGGAAAAAAGGGTAAGGCACGACAATGCAAGCTAGGCAATGTACGGCAAGGCAAGGAAAGGGTAACTCAAGGCAAGGCACGGTGAGGCAAGGCAAGGCTAATGCACGACAACGCACGGCTAGGCAATGCACGGCAAGGCAAGGAAAGGGTAACGCAAAGCAAGGCACTGTCAGGCGAGGCAAGGCTAATGCACGACAACGCAAGGCTAGGCAATGCACGGAAGGAAAGCAAAGAGTAACGGAAGGCAAGGAAGGCAAGGGAAAGCAAGGCAAGTTAAGGGTAAGGGAAGGAACGGCACGGCAAGGGGAAACAGGGCTAAGGCATGACAACGCACGCTAGGCAATGCACGGCAAGGCAAGGAAAGGGTAACGCAAAGCAAGGCACGGTGAGGCAAGGCAAGGCTAAGGCACGAAAACGCAAGGCTAGGCAGTGCACGGCTAGGCAAGGAAAGAGTAACGGAAGGATAGGAAGGCAAGGCAAAGCAAGGCAAGGCAAGTGTAACAAACGGCACGGCACGGCAAGGGGAAACAAGGCTAAGGCACGACAACGCAAGCTAGGCAATGCACGGCAAGGCAAGGAAAGGGTAACGCAAGGCAAGGCACGGTCAGTCGAGGCAAGGCTAATGCACGACAACGCAAGGCTTGGCAGTGCAAGGCTAGGCAAGGAAAGAGTAATAGAAGGAAAGGAAGGCAAGGCAAAGCAATGCAAGGCAAGTGAAACAAAAGGCACGGCACGGTAAGGGGAAACAAGGGTAAGGCACGACAACGCAAGCTAGGCAATGCACGGCAAGGCAAGGAAAGGGTAACGTAAGGCAAGGCACGGTGAGGCAAGGCAAGGCTAATGCACAACAACGCACGGCTAGGCAATGGACGGCAAGGCAAGGAAAGGGTAACGCAAGGGAAGTCACGGTCAGGCGAGGCAAGGCTACGGCACGACAACGCAAGGCTAGGCAATGCACGGATGGTAAGCTAAGAGTAACGGAAGGCAAGGAAGGCAAGTGAAAGCAAGGCAAGTCAAGAGTAAGGGAAGGAACGGCACGGCAAGGGGAAACAAGGCTAAGGCACGCCAACGCAAGCTGGGCAAAGCACGGCAAGGCAAGGAAAGGGTAACGCAAGGCAAGGCAGGGTCAGGCGAGGCAAGGCTAATGCACGACAACGCAAGGCTTGGCAGTGCACGGCTAGGCAAGGAACGAGTAACAGAAGGAAAGGAACGCAAGGCAAAGCAATGCAAGGCAAGTGAAACAAAAGGCACGGCACGGCAAGGGGAAACAAGGGTAAGGCACGACAACGCAAGCTAGGCAATGCACGGCAAGGCAAGGAAAGGGTAACGTAAGGAAAGGCACGGTGAGGCAAGGCAAGGCTAATACACAACAACGCACGGCTAGGCAATGGACGGCAAGGCAAGGAAAGGGTAACGCAAGAGAAGTCACGGTCAGGCGAGGCAAGGCTACGGCACGACAACGCAAGGCTAGGCAATGCACGGATGGTAAGCTAAGAGTAACGGAAGGCAAGGAAGGCAAGGGAAAGCAAGGCAAGTCAAGAGTAAGGGAAGAAACGGCACGGCAAGGGGAAACAAGGCTAAGGCACGCCAACGCAAGCTGGGCAAAGCACGGCAAGGCAAGGAAAGGGTAACGCAAGGCAAGGCAGGGTCAGGCGAGGCAAGGCTAATGCACGACAACGCAAGGCTTGGCAGTGCACGGCTAGGCAAGGAAAGAGTAACGGAAGGCTAGGAAGGCAAGGCAAAGCAAGGCAATTGAAGTGTAACAAACGGCACGGCACGGCAAGGGGAAACAAGGCTAAGGCACGACAACGCAAGCTAGGCAATGCACGGCAAGGCAAGGAAAGGGTAACGCAAGGCAAGGCACGGTCAGGAAATGCAAGGCTAATGCAGGACAACGGAAGGCTAGGCAATGCACGGCAAGGCAAGGAAAGAGTAACGGAATGTAAGGAATGCAAGGGAAAGCAAGGCAAGGCAAGAGTAACGGAAGGAACGGCACGGCAAGGGGAAACAAGGCTAAGGCACGACAACGCAAGGCTAGGCAAAGCACGGCAAGGCAAGGAAGGGGTAACGCAAGGCAAGGCACGGTGAGGCATGGCAAGGCTAATGCACGACAACGCACGGCTAGGCAAAGCAAGGCAAGGGAAGGAGAGGGTAACGCAAGGCCAGGCACGGTCAGTCGAGGGAAGGCTAATGCACGACAACGCAAGGCTTGGCAGTGCACGGCTAGGCAAGGAAAGCGTAACAGAAGGAAAGGAAGGCAAGGCAAAGCAATGCAAGGCAAGTGAAACAAATGGCACGGCACGGCAAGGGGAAACAAGGCTAAAGCACGACAACGCAAGCTAGGCAATGCACGACAAGGCAAGGAAAGGGTAACGCAAGGCAAGGCACGGTCAGTCGAGGCAAGGCTAATGCACGACAACGCAAGGCTTGGCAGTGCACGGCTAGGCAAGGAAAGCGTAACAGAAGGAAAGGAAGGCAAGGCAAAGCAATGCAAGGCAAGTGAAACAAAAGGCACGGCACGGCAAGAGGAAAAAAGGGTAAGGCACGACAACGCAAGCTAGGCAATGCACGGCAACGCAAGGAAAGGGTAACTCAAGGCAAGGCACGGTGAGGCAAGTCAAGGCTAATGAACGACAACGCAAGGCTTGGCAGTGCACGGCTAGGAAAGGAAAGCGTAACAGAAGGAAAGGAAGGCAAGGCAAAGCAATGCAAGGCAAGTGAAACAAAAGGCACGGCACGGCAAGGGGAAAAAAGGGTAAGGCACGACAACGCAAGCTAGGCAATGTACGGCAAGGCAAGGAAAGGGTAACTCAAGGCAAGGCACGGTGAGGCAAGGCAAGGCTAATGCACGACAACGCACGGCTTGGCAATGCACGGCAAGGCAAGGAAAGGGTAACGCAATGCAAGGCACTGTCAGGCGAGGCAAGGCTAATGCACGACAACGCAAGGCTAGGCAATGCACGGAAGGTAAGCAAAGAGTAACGGAAGGCAAGGGAAAGCAAGGCAAGTTAAGGGTAAGGGAAGGAACGGCACGGCAAGGGGAAACAGGGCTAAGGCATGACAACGCAAGCTAGGCAATGCACGGCAAGGCAAGGAAAGGGTAACGCAAAGCAAGGCACGGTGAGGCAAGGCAAGGCTAAGGCACGAAAACGCAAGGCTAGGCAGTGCACGGCTAGGCAAGGAAAGAGTAACGGAAGGATAGGAAGGCAAGGCAAAGCAAGGCAAGGCAAGTGTAACAAACGGCACGGCACGGCAAGGGGAAACAAGGCTAAGGCACGACAACGCAAGCTAGGCAATGCACGGCAAGGCAAGGAAAGGGTAACGCAAGGCAAGGCACGGTCAGTCGAGGCAAGGCTAATGCACGACAACGCAAGGCTTGGCAGTGCAAGGCTAGGCAAGGAAAGAGTCATAGAAGGAAAGGAAGGCAAGGCAAAGCAATGCAAGGCAAGTGAAACAAAAGGCACGGCACGGCAAGGGGAACAAGGGTAAGGCACGACAACGCAAGCTAGGCAATGTACGGCAAGGCAAGGAAAGGGTAACTCAAGGCAAGGCACGGTGAGGCAAGGCAAGGCTAATGCACGACAACGCAAGGTTAGGCAATGCACGGAAGGTAAGCAAAGAGTAACGGAAGGCAAGGAAGGCAAGGGAAAGCAAGGCAAGTTAAGGGTAAGGGAAGGAACGGCACGGCAAGGGGAAACAGGGCTAAGGCATGACAACGCACGCTAGGCAATGCACGGCAAGGAAAGGAAAGGGTAACGCAAAGCAAGGCACGGTGAGGCAAGGCAAGGCTAAGGCACGAAAACGCAAGGCTAGGCAGTGCACGGCTAGGCAAGGAAAGAGTAACGGAAGGATAGGAAGGCAAGGCAAAGCAAGGCAAGGCAAGTGTAACAAACGGCACGGCACGGCAAGGGGAAACAAGGCTAAGGCACGACAACGCAAGCTAGGCAATGCACGGCAAGGCAAGGAAAGGGTAACGCAAGGCAAGGCACGGTCAGTCGAGGCAAGGCTAATGCACGACAACGCAAGGCTTGGCAGTGCAAGGCTAGGCAAGGAAAGAGTAATAGAAGGAAAGGAAGGCAAGGCAAAGCAATGCAAGGCAAGTGAAACAAAAGGCACGGCACGGCAAGGGGAAACAAGGGTAAGGCACGATAACGCAAGCTAGGCAATGCACGGCAAGGCAAGGAAAGGGTAACGTAAGGCAAGGCACGGTGAGGCAAGGCAAGGCTAATGCACAACAACGCACGGCTAGGCAATGGACGGCAAGGCAAGGAAAGGGTAACGCAAGGGAAGTCACGGTCAGGCGAGGCAAGGCTACGGCACGACAACGCAAGGCTAGGCAATGCACGGATGGTAAGCTAAGAGTAACGGAAGGCAAGGAAGGCAAGGGAAAGCAAGGCAAGTCAAGAGTAAGGGAAGGAACGGCACGGCAAGGGGAAACAAGGCTAATGCACGCCAACGCAAGCTGGGCAAAGCACGGCAAGGCAAGGAAAGGGTAACGCAAGGCAAGGCAGGGTCAGGCGAGGCAAGGCTAATGCACGACAACGCAAGGCTTGGCAGTGCACGGCTAGGCAAGGAACGAGTAACAGAAGGAAAGGAACGCAAGGCAAAGCAATGCAAGGCAAGTGAAACAAAAGGCACGGCACGGCAAGGGGAAACAAGGGTAAGGCACGACAACGCAAGCTAGGCAATGCACGGCAAGGCAAGGAAAGGGTAATGCAAGGCAAGGCACGGTGAGGCAAGGCAAGGCTAATGCACAACAACGCACGGCTAGGCAATGCACGGCAAGGCAAGGAAAGGGTAACGCAAGTGAAGTCACGGTCAGGCGAGGCAAGGCTAAGGCACGACAACGCAAGGCTAGGCAATGCAGGTAAGGCAAGCAAGGAGTAACGGAAGGGAAGGAAGGCAAGGGAAAGCAAGGCAAGGCAAGGTTAACGGAAGGAACGGCTCGGCAAGGGGAAACAAGGCTAAGGCACGGCTACGCACGGCTAGGCAATGCACGGCCAGGCAAGGAAAGGGTAACGCAAGGCAAGGCACGGTGAGGCAAGTCAAGGCTAAGGCACGAAAACGCAAGGCTAGGCAGTGCACGGAAGGCAATCAAAGTGTAACGGAAGGCAAGGAAGGCAAGGGAAAGCAAGGCAAGTTAAGGGTAAGGGAAGGAACGGCACGGCAAGGGGAAACAGGGCTAAGGCATGACAACGCAAGCTAGGCAATGCACGGCAAGGCAAGGAAAGGGCAACGCAAGGCAAGGCACGGTCAGGCAAGGCAAGGCTAATGCACGACAACGCAAGGCTAGGCAATGCACGGCAAGGCAAGGAAAGAGTAACGGAAGGCAAGGAATGCAAGGGAAAGCAAGGCAAGGCAAGAGTAACGGAAGGAACCCCACGGCAAGTGGAAGCAAGGCTAAGGCACGACAACGCAAGGCTAGGCAATGCACGGCAAGGCAATTAAAGGGTAACGCAAGGCAAGGCACGGTGAGGCAAGGCAAGGCTAAGGCACGAAAACGCAAGGCTAGGCAATGCACGGAAGGCAAGCAAAGAGTAGCGGAAAGCAAGAAAGGCAAGGGAAAGCAAGGCAAGGCAAGAGTAAGGGAAGGAACGGCACGGAAAGGGGAAACAAGGCTAAGGCACGACAACGCAAGCTAGGCAATGCACGGCAAGGCAAGGAAACGGTAACGCAAAGCAAGGCACGGTCAGTCGAGGAAAGGCTAATGCACTACAACGCAAGGCTAGGTAGTGCACGGCTAGGCAAGGAAAGAGTAACAGAAGGAAAGGAAGGCAAGGCAAAGCAAGGCAAGGCAAGTGTAACAAAACGCACGGCACGGCAAGGGGAAACAAGGGTAAGGCACGACAACGCAAGGTAGGCAATGCACGGCAAGGCAAGGAAAGGGTAACGCAAGGCAAGGCACGGTGAGGCAAGGCAAGGCTAATGCACAACAACGCACGTCTAGGCAATGTACGGCAAGGCAAGGAAAGGGTAACGCAACGAAAGGCTCTGTCAGGCGAGGCAAGGCTAAGGCACGACAACGCAAGGCTAGGCAATGCACGGAAGGTAAGCAAAGAGTAACGGAAGGCAAGGAAGGCAAGGGAAAGCAAGGCAAGTTAAGGGTAAGGTAAGGAACGGCACGGCAAGAGGAAACAAGGCTAAGGCACGACAACGCAAGCAAGGCAATGCACGGCAAGGCAAGGAAAGGGTAACGCAAGGCAAGGCACGGTCAGGAAATGCAAGGCTAATGCACGACAACGGAAGGCTAGGCAATGCACGGCAAGGCAAGGAAAGAGTAACGGAATGTAATGAATACAAGGGAAAGCAAGGCAAGGCAAGGGTAACGGAAGGAAAGGCACGGCAAGGGGAAACAAGGCTAAGGCACGGCAACGCAAGGCTAGGCAAAGCACGGCAAGGCAAGGAAAGGGAAACGCAAGGCAAGGCACGATCAGGCGAGGCAAGGCTAATGCACGACAACGCAAGGCTAGGCAGTGCACGGCTAGGCAAGGAAAGAGTAACGGAAAGATAGGAAGGCAAGGCAAAGCAAGGCAATTGAACTGTAACAAACGGCACGGTACGGCAAGGGGAAACAAGGCTAAGGCACGACAACGCAAGCTAGGCAATGCACAGCAAGGCAAGGAAAGGGTAACGCAAGGCAAGGCACGGTAAGAAAATGCAAGGCTAATGCACGACAACGGAAGGCTAGGCAATGCACGGCAAGGCAAGGAAAGAGTAACGGAATGTAAGGAATGCAAGGGAAAGCAAGGCAAGGCAAGAGTAACGGAAGGAACGGCACGGCAAGGGGAAGCAAAGCTAAGGCACGACAACGCAAGGCTAGGCAAAGCACGGCAAGGCAAGGAAGGGGTAACGCAAGGCAAGGCACGGTGAGGCATGGCAAGGCTAATGCACGACAACGCACGGCTAGGCAAAGCAAGGCAAGGGAAGGAGAGGGTAACGCAAGGCCAGGCACGGTCAGTCGAGGGAAGGCTAATGCACGACAACGTAAGGCTTGGCAGTGCACGGCTAGGCAAGGAAAGCGTAACAGAAGGAAAGGAAGGCAAGGCAAAGCAATGCAAGGCAAGTGAAACAAATGGCACGGCACGGCAAGGGTAAAGAAGGCTAAGGCACGACAACGCAAGCTAGGCAATGCACGACAAGGCAAGGAAAGGGTAACGCAAGGCAAGGCACGGTCAGTCGAGGCAAGGCTAATGCACGACAACGCAAGGCTTGGCAGTGCACGGCTAGGCAAGGAAAGCGTAACAGAAGGAAAGGAAGGCAAGGCAAAGCAATGCAAGGCAAGTGAAACAAAAGGCACGGCACGGCAAGGGGAAACAAGGGTAAGGCACGACAACGCAAGCTAGGCAATGCACGGCAAGGCAAGGAAAGGGTAACTCAAGGCAAGGCACGGTGAGGCAAGGCAAGGCTAATGCACGACAACGCAAGGCTTGGCAGTGCACGGCTAGGAAAGGAAAGCGTAACAGAAGGAAAGGAAGGCAAGGCAAAGCAATGCAAGGCAAGTGAAAGAAAAGGCACGGCACGGCAAGGGGAAAAAAGGGTAAGGCACGACAACGCAAGCTAGGCAATGTACGGCAAGGCAAGGAAAGGGTAACTCAAGGCAAGGCACGGTGAGGCAAGGCAAGGCTAATGCACGACAACGCACGGCTAGGCAATGCACGGCAAGGCAAGGAAAGGGTAACGCAAAGCAAGGCACTGTCAGGCGAGGCAAGGCTAATGCACGACAACGCAAGGCTAGGCAATGCACGGAAGGTAAGCAAAGAGTAACGGAAGGCAAGGAAGGCAAGGGAAAGCAAGGCAAGTTAAGGGTAAGGGAAGGAACGGCACGGCAAGGGGAAACAGGGCTAAGGCATGACAACGCACGCTAGGCAATGCACGGCAAGGCAAGGAAAGGGTAACGCAAAGCAAGGCACGGTGAGGCAAGGCAAGGCTAAGGCACGAAAACGCAAGGCTAGGCAGTGCACGGCTAGGCAAGGAACGAGTAACAGAAGGAAAGGAACGCAAGGCAAAGCAATGCAAGGCAAGTGAAACAAAAGGCACGGCACGGCAAGGGGAAACAAGGGTAAGGCACGACAACGCAAGCTAGGCAATGCACGGCAAGGCAAGGAAAGGGTAACGCAAGGCAAGGCACGGTGAGGCAAGGCAAGGCTAATGCACAACAACGCACGGCTAGGCAATGCACGGCAAGGCAAGGAAAGGGTAACGCAAGTGAAGTCACGGTCAGGCGAGGCAAGGCTAAGGCACGACAACGCAAGGCTAGGCAATGCAGGTAAGGCAAGCAAGGAGTAACGGAAGGGAAGGAAGGCAAGGGAAAGCAAGGCAAGGCAAGGTTAACGGAAGGAACGGCTCGGCAAGTGGAAACAAGGCTAAGGCACGGCTACGCACGGCTAGGCAATGCACGGCCAGGCAAGGAAAGGGTAACGCAAGGCAAGGCACGGTGAGGCAAGTCAAGGCTAAGGCACGAAAACGCAAGGCTAGGCAGTGCACGGAAGGCAAGCAAAGTGTAACGGAAGGCAAGGAAGGCAAGGGAAAGCAAGGCAAGTTAAGGGTAAGGGAAGGAACGGCACGGCAAGGGGAAAGAAGGCTAAGGCACGACAACGCAAGCTAGGCAATGCACGGCAAGGCAAGGAAAGGGTAACGCAAGGCAAGGCACGGTCAGGAAATGCAAGGCTAATGCACGACAACGGAAGGCTAGGCAATGCACGGCAAGGCAAGGAAAGAGTAACGGAATGTAAGGAATGCAAGGGAAAGCAAGGCAAGGCAAGAGTAACGGAAGGAACGGCACGGCAAGGGGAAACAAGGCTAAGGCACGACAACGCAAGGCTAGGCAAAGCACGGCAAGGCAAGGAAGGGGTAATGCAAGGCAAGGCACGGTGAGGCATGGAAAGGCTAATGCACGACAACGCACGGCTAGGCAAAGCAAGGCAAGGGAAGGAGAGGGTAACGCAAGGCCAGGCACGGTCAGTCGAGGGAAGGCTAATGCACGACAACGCAAGGCTTGGCAGTGCACGGCTAGGCAAGGAAAGCGTAACAGAAGGAAAGGAAGGCAAGGCAAAGCAATGCAAGGCAAGTGAAACAAATGGCACGGCACGGCAAGGGGAAACAAGGCTAAGGCACGACAACGCAAGCTAGGCAATGCACGACAAGGCAAGGAAAGGGTAACGCAAGGCAAGGCACGGTCAGTCGAGGCAAGGCTAATGCACGACAACGCAAGGCTTGGCAGTGCACGGCTAGGCAAGGAAAGCGTAACAGAAGGAAAGGAAGGCAAGGCAAAGCAATGCAAGGCAAGTGAAACAAAAGGCACGGCACGGCAAGGGGAAAAAAGGGTAAGGCACGACAACGCAAGCTAGGCAATGCACGGCAAGGCAAGGAAAGGGTAACTCAAGGCAAGGCACGGTGAGGCAAGTCAAGGCTAATGCACGACAACGCAAGGCTTGGCAGTGCACGGCTAGGAAAGGAAAGCGTAACAGAAGGAAAGGAAGGCAAGGCAAAGCAATGCAAGGCAAGTGAAACAAAAGGCACGGCACGGCAAGGGGAAAAAAGGGTAAGGCACGACAACGCAAGCTAGGCAATGTACGGCAAGGCAAGGAAAGTGTAACTCAAGGCAAGGCACGGTGAGGCAAGGCAAGGCTAATGCACGACAACGCACGGCTAGGCAAAGGCTAGGCAATGCACGGAAGGTAAGCAAAGAGTAACGGAAGGCAAGGAAGGCAAGGGAAAGCAAGGCAAGTTAAGGGTAAGGGAAGGAACGGCACGGCAAGGGGAAACAGGGCTAAGGCATGACAACGCAAGCTAGGCAATGCACGGCAAGGCAAGGAAAGGGTAACGCAAAGCAAGGCACGGTGAGGCAAGGCAAGGCTAAGGCACGAAAACGCAAGGCTAGGCAGTGCACGGCTAGGCAAGGAAAGAGTAACGGAAGGATAGGAAGGCAAGGCAAAGCAAGGCAAGGCAAGTGTAACAAACGGCACGGCACGGCAAGGGGAAACAAGGCTAAGGCACGACAACGCAAGCTAGGCAATGCACGGCAAGGCAAGGAAAGGGTAACGCAAGGCAAGGCACGGTCAGTCGAGGCAAGGCTAATGCACGACAACGCAAGGCTTGGCAGTGCAAGGCTAGGCAAGGAAAGAGTAATAGAAGGAAAGGAAGGCAAGGCAAAGCAATGCAAGGCAAGTGAAACAAAAGGCACGGCACGGCAAGGGGAAACAAGGGTAAGGCACGACAACGCAAGCTAGGCAATGTACGGCAAGGCAAGGAAAGGGTAACTCAAGGCAAGGCACGGTGAGGCAAGGCAAGGCTAATGCACGACAACGCAAGGTTAGGCAATGCACGGAAGGTAAGCAAAGAGTAACGGAAGGCAAGGAAGGCAAGGGAAAGCAAGGCAAGTTAAGGGTAAGGGAAGGAACGGCACGGCAAGGGGAAACAGGGCTAAGGCATGACAACGCACGCTAGGCAATGCACGGCAAGGCAAGGAAAGGGTAACGCAAAGCAAGGCACGGTGAGGCAAGGCAAGGCTAAGGCACGAAAACGCAAGGCTAGGCAGTGCACGGCTAGGCAAGGAAAGAGTAACGGAAGGATAGGAAGGCAAGGCAAAGCAAGGCAAGGCAAGTGTAACAAACGGCACGGCACGGCAAGGGGAAACAAGGCTAAGGCACGACAACGCAAGCTAGGCAATGCACGGCAAGGCAAGGAAAGGGTAACGCAAGGCAAGGCACGGTCAGTCGAGGCAAGGCTAATGCACGACAACGCAAGGCTTGGCAGTGCAAGGCTAGGCAAGGAAAGAGTAATAGAAGGAAAGGAAGGCAAGGCAAAGCAATGCAAGGCAAGTGAAACAAAAGGCACGGCACGGCAAGGGGAAACAAGGGTAAGGCACGATAACGCAAGCTAGGCAATGCACGGCAAGGCAAGGAAAGGGTAACGTAAGGCAAGGCACGGTGAGGCAAGGCAAGGCTAATGCACAAAAACGCACGGCTAGGCAATGGACGGCAAGGCAAGGAAAGGGTAACGCAAGGGAAGACACGGTCAGGCGAGGCAAGGCTACGGCACGACAACGCAAGGCTAGGCAATGCACGGATGGTAAGCTAAGAGTAACGGAAGGCAAGGAAGGCAAGGGAAAGCAAGGCAAGTCAAGAGTAAGGGAAGGAACGGCACGGCAAGGGGAAACAAGTCTAAGGCACGCCAACGCAAGCTGGGCAAAGCACGGCAAGGCAAGGAAAGGGTAACGCAAGGCAAGGCAGGGTCAGGCGAGGCAAGGCTAATGCACGACAACGCAAGGCTTGGCAGTGCACGGCTAGGCAAGGAACGAGTAACAGAAGGAAAGGAACGCAAGGCAAAGCAATGCAAGGCAAGTGAAACAAAAGGCACGGCACGGCAAGGGGAAACAAGGGTAAGGCACGACAACGCAAGCTAGGCAATGCACGGCAAGGCAAGGAAAGGGTAATGCAAGGCAAGGCACGGTGAGGCAAGGCAAGGCTAATGCACAACAACGCACGGCTAGGCAATGCACGGCAAGGCAAGGAAAGGGTAACGCAAGTGAAGTCACGGTCAGGCGAGGCAAGGCTAAGGCACGACAACGCAAGGCTAGGCAATGCAGGTAAGGCAAGCAAGGAGTAACGGAAGGGAAGGAAGGCAAGGGAAAGCAAGGCAAGGCAAGGTTAACGGAAGGAACGGCTCGGCAAGGGGAAACAAGGCTAAGGCACGGCTACGCACGGCTAGGCAATGCACGGCCAGGCAAGGAAAGGGTAACGCAAGGCAAGGCACGGTGAGGCAAGTCAAGGCTAAGGCACGAAAACGCAAGGCTAGGCAGTGCACGGAAGGCAAGCAAAGTGTAACGGAAGGCAAGGAAGGCAAGGGAAAGCAAGGCAACTTAAGGGTAAGGGAAGAAACGGCACGGCAAGGGGAAACAGGGCTAAGGCATGACAACGCAAGCTAGGCAATGCACGGCAAGTCAAGGAAAGGGCAACGCAAGGCAAGGCACGGTCAGGCAAGGCAAGGCTAATGCACGACAACGCAAGGCTAGGCAATGCACGGCAAGGCAAGGAAAGAGTAACGGAAGGCAAGGAATGCAAGGGAAAGCAAGGCAAGGCAAGAGTAACGGAAGGAACGGCACGGCAAGGGGAAGCAAGGCTAAGGCACGACAACGCAAGGCTAGGCAATGCACGGCAAGGCAATTAAAGGGTAACGCAAGGCAAGGCACGGTGAGGCAAGGCAAGGCTAAGGCACGAAAACGCAAGGCTAGGCAATGCACGGAAGGCAAGCAAAGAGTAACGGAAAGCAAGAAAGGCAAGGGAAAGCAAGGCAAGGCAAGAGTAAGGGAAGGAACGGCACGGAAAGGGGAAACAAGGCTAAGGCACGACAACGCAAGCTAGGCAATGCACGGCAAGGCAAGGAAAGGGTAACGCAAAGCAAGGCACGGTCAGTCGAGGCAAGGCTAATGCACTACAACGCAAGGCTAGGTAGTGCACGGCTAGGCAAGGAAAGAGTAACAGAAGGAAAGGAAGGCAAGGCAAAGCAAGGCAAGGCAAGTGTAACAAAACGCACGGCACGGCAAGGGGAAACAAGGGTAAGGCACGACAACGCAAGGTAGGCAATGCACGGCAAGGCAAGGAAAGGGTAACGCAAGGCAAGGCACGGTGAGGCAAGGCAAGGCTAATGCACAACAACGCACGTCTAGGCAATGTACGGCAAGGCAAGGAAAGGGTAACGCAACGAAAGGCTCTGTCAGGCGAGGCAAGGCTAAGGCACGACAACGCAAGGCTAGGCAATGCACGGAAGGTAAGCAAAGAGTAACGGAAGGCAAGGAAGGCAAGGGAAAGCAAGGCAAGTTAAGGGTAAGGTAAGGAACGGCACGGCAAGAGGAAACAAGGCTAAGGCACGACAACGCAAGCAAGGCAATGCACGGCAAGGCAAGGAAAGGGTAACGCAAGGCAAGGCACGGTCAGGAAATGCAAGGCTAATGCACGACAACGGAAGGCTAGGCAATGCACGGCAAGGCAAGGAAAGAGTAACGGAATGTAATGAATACAAGGGAAAGCAAGGCAAGGCAAGGGTAACGGAAGGAAAGGCACGGCAAGGGGAAACAAGGCTAAGGCACGGCAACGCAAGGCTAGGCAAAGCACGGCAAGGCAAGGAAAGGGAAACGCAAGGCAAGGCACGATCAGGCGAGGCAAGGCTAATGCACGACAACGCAAGGCTAGGCAGTGCACGGCTAGGCAAGGAAAGAGTAACGGAAAGATAGGAAGGCAAGGCAAAGCAAGGCAATTGAACTGTAACAAACGGCACGGTACGGCAAGGGGAAACAAGGCTAAGGCACGACAACGCAAGCTAGGCAATGCACAGCAAGGCAAGGAAAGGGTAACGCAAGGCAAGGCACGGTAAGAAAATGCAAGGCTAATGCACGACAACGGAAGGCTAGGCAATGCACGGCAAGGCAAGGAAAGAGTAACGGAATGTAAGGAATGCAAGGGAAAGCAAGGCAAGGCAAGAGTAACGGAAGGAACGGCACGGCAAGGGGAAGCAAAGCTAAGGCACGACAACGCAAGGCTAGGCAAAGCACGGCAAGGCAAGGAAGGGGTAACGCAAGGCAAGGCACGGTGAGGCATGGCAAGGCTAATGCACGACAACGCACGGCTAGGCAAAGCAAGGCAAGGGAAGGAGAGGGTAACGCAAGGCCAGGCACGGTCAGTCGAGGGAAGGCTAATGCACGACAACGTAAGGCTTGGCAGTGCACGGCTAGGCAAGGAAAGCGTAACAGAAGGAAAGGAAGGCAAGGCAAAGCAATGCAAGGCAAGTGAAACAAATGGCACGGCACGGCAAGGGTAAAGAAGGCTAAGGCACGACAACGCAAGCTAGGCAATGCACGACAAGGCAAGGAAAGGGTAACGCAAGGCAAGGCACGGTCAGTCGAGGCAAGGCTAATGCACGACAACGCAAGGCTTGGCAGTGCACGGCTAGCCAAGGAAAGCGTAACAGAAGGAAAGGAAGGCAAGGCAAAGCAATGCAAGGCAAGTGAAACAAAAGGCACGGCACGGCAAGGGGAAACAAGGGTAAGGCACGACAACGCAAGCTAGGCAATGCACGGCAAGGCAAGGAAAGGGTAACTCAAGGCAAGGCACGGTGAGGCAAGGCAAGGCTAATGCACGACAACGCAAGGCTTGGCAGTGCACGGCTAGGAAAGGAAAGCGTAACAGAAGGAAAGGAAGGCAAGGCAAAGCAATGCAAGGCAAGTGAAAGAAAAGGCACGGCACGGCAAGGGGAAAAAAGGGTAAGGCACGACAACGCAAGCTAGGCAATGTACGGCAAGGCAAGGAAAGGGTAACTCAAGGCAAGGCACGGTGAGGCAAGGCAAGGCTAATGCACGACAACGCACGCCTAGGCAATGCACGGCAAGGCAAGGAAAGGGTAACGCAAAGCAAGGCACTGTCAGGCGAGGCAAGGCTAATGCACGACAACGCAAGGCTAGGCAATGCACGGAAGGTAAGCAAAGAGTAACGGAAGGCAAGGAAGGCAAGGGAAAGCAAGGCAAGTTAAGGGTAAGGGAAGGAACGGCACGGCAAGGGGAAACAGGGCTAAGGCATGACAACGCACGCTAGGCAATGCACGGCAAGGCAAGGAAAGGGTAACGCAAAGCAAGGCACGGTGAGGCAAGGCAAGGCTAAGGCACGAAAACGCAAGGCTAGGCAGTGCACGGCTAGGCAAGGAACGAGTAACAGAAGGAAAGGAACGCAAGGCAAAGCAATGCAAGGCAAGTGAAACAAAAGGCACGGCACGGCAAGGGGAAACAAGGGTAAGGCACGACAACGCAAGCTAGGCAATGCACGGCAAGGCAAGGAAAGGGTAACGCAAGGCAAGGCACGGTGAGGCAAGGCAAGGCTAATGCACAACAACGCACGGCTAGGCAATGCACGGCAAGGCAAGGAAAGGGTAACGCAAGTGAAGTCACGGTCAGGCGAGGCAAGGCTAAGGCACGACAACGCAAGGCTAGGCAATGCAGGTAAGGCAAGCAAGGAGTAACGGAAGGGAAGGAAGGCAAGGGAAAGCAAGGCAAGGCAAGGTTAACGGAAGGAACGGCTCGGCAAGTGGAAACAAGGCTAAGGCACGGCTACGCACGGCTAGGCAATGCACGGCCAGGCAAGGAAAGGGTAACGCAAGGCAAGGCACGGTGAGGCAAGTCAAGGCTAAGGCACGAAAACGCAAGGCTAGGCAGTGCACGGAAGGCAAGCAAAGTGTAACGGAAGGCAAGGAAGGCAAGGGAAAGCAAGGCAAGTTAAGGGTAAGGGAAGGAACGGCACGGCAAGGGGAAAGAAGGCTAAGGCACGACAACGCAAGCTAGGCAATGCACGGCAAGGCAAGGAAAGGGTAACGCAAGGCAAGGCACGGTCAGGAAATGCAAGGCTAATGCACGACAACGGAAGGCTAGGCAATGCACGGCAAGGCAAGGAAAGAGTAACGGAATGTAAGGAATGCAAGGGAAAGCAAGGCAAGGCAAGAGTAACGGAAGGAACGGCACGGCAAGGGGAAACAAGGCTAAGGCACGACAACGCAAGGCTAGGCAAAGCACGGCAAGGCAAGGAAGGGGTAATGCAAGGCAAGGCACGGTGAGGCATGGAAAGGCTAATGCACGACAACGCACGGCTAGGCAAAGCAAGGCAAGGGAAGGAGAGGGTAACGCAAGGCCAGGCACGGTCAGTCGAGGGAAGGCTAATGCACGACAACGCAAGGCTTGGCAGTGCACGGCTAGGCAAGGAAAGCGTAACAGAAGGAAAGGAAGGCAAGGCAAAGCAATGCAAGGCAAGTGAAACAAATGGCACGGCACGGCAAGGGGAAACAAGGCTAAGGCACGACAACGCAAGCTAGGCAATGCACGACAAGGCAAGGAAAGGGTAACGCAAGGCAAGGCACGGTCAGTCGAGGCAAGGCTAATGCACGACAACGCAAGGCTTGGCAGTGCACGGCTAGGCAAGGAAAGCGTAACAGAAGGAAAGGAAGGCAAGGCAAAGCAATGCAAGGCAAGTGAAACAAAAGGCACGGCACGGCAAGGGGAAAAAAGGGTAAGGCACGACAACGCAAGCTAGGCAATGCACGGCAAGGCAAGGAAAGGGTAACTCAAGGCAAGGCACGGTGAGGCAAGTCAAGGCTAATGCACGACAACGCAAGGCTTGGCAGTGCACGGCTAGGAAAGGAAAGCGTAACAGAAGGAAAGGAAGGCAAGGCAAAGCAATGCAAGGCAAGTGAAACAAAAGGCACGGCACGGCAAGGGGAAAAAAGGGTAAGGCACGACAACGCAAGCTAGGCAATGTACGGCAAGGCAAGGAAAGTGTAACTCAAGGCAAGGCACGGTGAGGCAAGGCAAGGCTAATGCACGACAACGCACGGCTAGGCAATGCACGGCAAGGCAAGGAAAGGGTAACGCAATGCAAGGCACTGTCAGGCGAGGCAAGGCTAATGCACGACAACGAAAGGCTAGGCAATGCACGAAAGGTAAGCAAAGAGTAACGGAAGGCAAGGAAGGCAAGGGAAAGCAAGGCAAGTTAAGGGTAAGGGAAGGAACGGCACGGCAAGGGGAAACAGGGCTAAGGCATGACAACGCAAGCTAGGCAATGCACGGCAAGGCAAGGAAAGGGTAACGCAAAGCAAGGCACGGTGAGGCAAGGCAAGGCTAAGGCACGAAAACGCAAGGCTAGGCAGTGCACGGCTAGGCAAGGAAAGAGTAACGGAAGGATAGGAAGGCAAGGCAAAGCAAGGCAAGGCAAGTGTAACAAACGGCATGGCACGGCAAGGGGAAACAAGGCTAAGGCACGACAACGCAAGATAGGCAATGCACGGCAAGGCAAGGAAAGAGTAACGCAAGGCAAGGCACGGTCAGTCGAGGCAAGGCTAATGCACGACAACGCAAGGCTTGGCAGTGCAAGGCTAGGCAAGGAAAGAGTAATAGAAGGAAAGGAAGGCAAGGCAAAGCAATGCAAGGCAAGTGAAACAAAAGGCACGGCACGGCAAGGGGAAACAAGGGTAAGGCACGACAACGCAAGCTAGGCAATGTACGGCAAGGCAAGGAAAGGGTAACTCAAGGCAAGGCACGGTGAGGCAAGGCAAGGCTAATGCACGACAACGCAAGGTTAGGCAATGCACGGAAGGTAAGCAAAGAGTAACGGAAGGCAAGGAAGGCAAGGGAAAGCAAGGCAAGTTAAGGGTAAGGGAAGGAACGGCACGGCAAGGGGAAACAGGGCTAAGGCATGACAACGCACGCTAGGCAATGCACGGCAAGGCAAGGAAAGGGTAACGCAAAGCAAGGCACGGTGAGGCAAGGCAAGGCTAAGGCACGAAAACGCAAGGCTAGGCAGTGCACGGCTAGGCAAGGAAAGAGTAACGGAAGGATAGGAAGGCAAGGCAAAGCAAGGCAAGGCAAGTGTAACAAACGGCACGGCACGGCAAGGGGAAACAAGGCTAAGGCACGACAACGCAAGCTAGGCAATGCACGGCAAGGCAAGGAAAGGGTAACGCAAGGCAAGGCACGGTCAGTCGAGGCAAGGCTAATGCACGACAACGCAAGGCTTGGCAGTGCAAGGCTAGGCAAGGAAAGAGTAATAGAAGGAAAGGAAGGCAAGGCAAAGCAATGCAAGGCAAGTGAAACAAAAGGCACGGCACGGCAAGGGGAAACAAGGGTAAGGCACGATAACGCAAGCTAGGCAATGCACGGCAAGGCAAGGAAAGGGTAACGTAAGGCAAGGCACGGTGAGGCAAGGCAAGGCTAATGCACAAAAACGCACGGCTAGGCAATGGACGGCAAGGCAAGGAAAGGGTAACGCAAGGGAAGACACGGTCAGGCGAGGCAAGGCTACGGCACGACAACGCAAGGCTAGGCAATGCACGGATGGTAAGCTAAGAGTAACGGAAGGCAAGGAAGGCAAGGGAAAGCAAGGCAAGTCAAGAGTAAGGGAAGGAACGGCACGGCAAGGGGAAACAAGTCTAAGGCACGCCAACGCAAGCTGGGCAAAGCACGGCAAGGCAAGGAAAGGGTAACGCAAGGCAAGGCAGGGTCAGGCGAGGCAAGGCTAATGCACGACAACGCAAGGCTTGGCAGTGCACGGCTAGGCAAGGAACGAGTAACAGAAGGAAAGGAACGCAAGGCAAAGCAATGCAAGGCAAGTGAAACAAAAGGCACGGCACGGCAAGGGGAAACAAGGGTAAGGCACGACAACGCAAGCTAGGCAATGCACGGCAAGGCAAGGAAAGGGTAATGCAAGGCAAGGCACGGTGAGGCAAGGCAAGGCTAATGCACAACAACGCACGGCTAGGCAATGCACGGCAAGGCAAGGAAAGGGTAACGCAAGTGAAGTCACGGTCAGGCGAGGCAAGGCTAAGGCACGACAACGCAAGGCTAGGCAATGCAGGTAAGGCAAGCAAGGAGTAACGGAAGGGAAGGAAGGCAAGGGAAAGCAAGGCAAGGCAAGGTTAACGGAAGGAACGGCTCGGCAAGGGGAAACAAGGCTAAGGCACGGCTACGCACGGCTAGGCAATGCACGGCCAGGCAAGGAAAGGGTAACGCAAGGCAAGGCACGGTGAGGCAAGTCAAGGCTAAGGCACGAAAACGCAAGGCTAGGCAGTGCACGGAAGGCAAGCAAAGTGTAACGGAAGGCAAGGAAGGCAAGGGAAAGCAAGGCAAGTTAAGGGTAAGGGAAGAAACGGCACGGCAAGGGGAAACAGGGCTAAGGCATGACAACGCAAGCTAGGCAATGCACGGCAAGTCAAGGAAAGGGCAACGCAAGGCAAGGCACGGTCAGGCAAGGCAAGGCTAATGCACGACAACGCAAGGCTAGGCAATGCACGGCAAGGCAAGGAAAGAGTAACGGAAGGCAAGGAATGCAAGGGAAAGCAAGGCAAGGCAAGAGTAACGGAAGGAACGGCACGGCAAGGGGAAGCAAGGCTAAGGCACGACAACGCAAGGCTAGGCAATGCACGGCAAGGCAATTAAAGGGTAACGCAAGGCAAGGCACGGTGAGGCAAGGCAAGGCTAAGGTACGAAAACGCAAGGCTAGTCAATGCACGGAAGGCAAGCAAAGAGTAACGGAAAGCAAGAAAGGCAAGGGAAAGCAAGGCAAGGCAAGAGTAAGGGAAGGAACGGCACGGAAAGGGGAAGCAAGGCTAATGCACGACAACGGAAGTCTAGGCAATGCACGGCAAGGCAAGGAAAGAGTAACGCAAAGCAAGGCACGGTCAGTCGAGGCAAGGCTAATGCACTACAACGCAAGGCTAGGTAGTGCACGGCTAGGCAAGGAAAGAGTAACAGAAGGAAAGGAAGGCAAGGCAAAGCAAGGCAAGGCAAGTGTAACAAAACGCACGGCACGGCAAGGGGAAACAAGGGTAAGGCACGACAACGCAAGGTAGGCAATGCACGGCAAGGCAAGGAAAGGGTAACGCAAGGCAAGGCACGGTGAGGCAAGGCAAGGCTAATGCACAACAACGCACGTCTAGGCAATGTACGGCAAGGCAAGGAAAGGGTAACGCAACGAAAGGCTCTGTCAGGCGAGGCAAGGCTAAGGCACGACAACGCAAGGCTAGGCAATGCACGGAAGGTAAGCAAAGAGTAACGGAAGGCAAGGAAGGCAAGGGAAAGCAAGGCAAGTTAAGGGTAAGGTAAGGAACGGCACGGCAAGAGGAAACAAGGCTAAGGCACGACAACGCAAGCAAGGCAATGCACGGCAAGGCAAGGAAAGGGTAACGCAAGGCAAGGCACGGTCAGGAAATGCAAGGCTAATGCACGACAACGGATGGCTAGGCAATGCACGGCAGGCAAGGAAAGAGTAACGGAATGTAATGAATACAAGGGAAAGCAAGGCAAGGCAAGAGTAACGGAAGGAAAGGCACGGCAAGGGGAAACAAGGCTAAGGCACGGCAACGCAAGGCTAGGCAAAGCACGGCAAGGCAAGGAAAGGGAAACGCAAGGAAAGGCACGATCAGGCGAGGCAAGGCTAATGCACGACAACGCAAGGCTAGGCAGTGCACGGCTAGGCAAGGAAAGAGTAACGGAAGGATAGGAAGGCAAGGCAAAGCAAGGCAATTGAACTGTAACAAACGGCACGGTACGGCAAGGGGAAACAAGGCTAAGGCACGACAACGCAAGCTAGGCAATGCACGGCAAGGCAAGGAAAGGGTAACGCAAGGCAAGGCACGGTAAGAAAATGCAAGGCTAATGCACGACAACGGAAGTCTAGGCAATGCACGGCAAGGCAAGGAAAGAGTAACGGAATGTAAGGAATGCAAGGGAAAGCAAGGCAAGGCAAGAGTAACGGAAGGAACGGCACGGCAAGGGGAAGCAAAGCTAAGGCACGACAACGCAAGGCTAGGCAAAGCACGGCAAGGCAAGGAAGGGGTAACGCAAGGCCAGGCACGGTCAGTGGAGGGAAGGCTAATGCACGACAACGTAAGGCTTGGCAGTGCACGGCTAGGCAAGGAAAGCGTAACAGAAGGAAAGGAAGGCAAGGCAAAGCAATGCAAGGCAAGTGAAACAAATGGCACGGCACGGCAAGGGTAAAGAAGGCTAAGGCACGACAACGCAAGCTAGGCAATGCACGACAAGGCAAGGAAAGGGTAACGCAAGGCAAGGCACGGTCAGTCGAGGCAAGGCTAATGCACGACAACGCAAGGCTTGGCAGTGCACGGCTAGGCAAGGAAAGCGTAACAGAAGGAAAGGAAGGCAAGGCAAAGCAATGCAAGGCAAGTGAAACAAAAGGCACGGCACGGCAATGGGAAACAAGGGTAAGGCACGACAACGCAAGCTAGGCAATGCACGGCAAGGCAAGGAAAGGGTAACTCAAGGCAAGGCACGGTGAGGCAAGGCAAGGCTAATGCACGACAACGCAAGGCTTGGCAGTGCACGGCTAGGAAAGGAAAGCGTAACAGAAGGAAAGGAAGGCAAGGCAAAGCATTGCAAGGCAAGTGAAAGAAAAGGCACGGCACGGCAAGGGGAAAAAAGGGTAAGGCACGACAACGCAAGCTAGGCAATGTACGGCAAGGCAAGGAAAGGGTAACTCAAGGCAAGGCACGGTGAGGCAAGGCAAGGCTAATGCACGACAACGCACGGCTAGGCAATGCACGGCAAGGCAAGGAAAGGGTAACGCAAAGCAAGGCACTGTCAGGCGAGGCAAGGCTAATGCACGACAACGCAAGGCTAGGCAATGCACGGAAGGTAAGCAAAGAGTAACGGAAGGCAAGGAAGGCAAGGGAAAGCAAGGCAAGTTAAGGGTAAGGGAAGGAACGGCACGGCAAGGGGAAACAGGGCTAAGGCATGACAACGCACGCTAGGCAATGCACGGCAAGGCAAGGAAAGGGTAACGCAAAGCAAGGCACGGTGAGGCAAGGCAAGGCTAAGGCACGAAAACGCAAGGCTAGGCAGTGCACGGCTAGGCAAGGAACGAGTAACAGAAGGAAAGGAACGCAAGGCAAAGCAATGCAAGGCAAGTGAAACAAAAGGCACGGCACGGCAAGGGGAAACAAGGGTAAGGCACGACAACGGAAGCTAGGCAATGCACGGCAAGGCAAGGAAAGGGTAACGCAAGGCAAGGCACGGTGAGGCAAGGCAAGGCTAATGCACAACAACGCACGGCTAGGCAATGCACGGCAAGGCAAGGAAAGGGTAACGCAAGTGAAGTCACGGTCAGGCGAGGCAAGGCTAAGGCACGACAACGCAAGGCTAGGCAATGCAGGTAAGGCAAGCAAGGAGTAACGGAAGGGAAGGAAGGCAAGTTAAAGCAAGGCAAGGCAAGGTTAACGGAAGGAACGGCTCGGCAAGTGGAAACAAGGCTAAGGCACGGCTACGCACGGCTAGGCAATGCACGGCCAGGCAAGGAAAGGGTAACGCAAGGCAAGGCACGGTGAGGCAAGTCAAGGCTAAGGCACGAAAACGCAAGGCTAGGCAGTGCACGGAAGGCAAGCAAAGTGTAACGGAAGGCAAGGAAGGCAAGGGAAAGCAAGGCAAGTTAAGGGTAAGGGAAGGAACGGCACGGCAAGGGGAAAGAAGGCTAAGGCACGACAACGCAAGCTAGGCAATGCACGGCAAGGCAAAGAAAGGGTAACGCAAGGCAAGGCACGGTCAGGAAATGCAAGGCTAATGCACGACAACGGAAGGCTAGGCAATGCACGGCAAGGCAAGGAAAGAGTAACGGAATGTAAGGAATGCAAGGGAAAGCAAGGCAAGGCAAGAGTAACGGAAGGAACGGCACGGCAAGGGGAAACAAGGCTAAGGCACGACAACGCAAGCTAGGCAATGCACGACAAGGCAAGGAAAGGGTAACGCAAGGCAAGGCACGGTCAGTCGAGGCAAGGCTAATGCACGACAACGCAAGGCTTGGCAGTGCACGGCTAGGCAAGGAAAGCGTAACAGAAGGAAAGGAAGGCAAGGCAAAGCAATGCAAGGCAAGTGAAACAAAAGGCACGGCACGGCAAGGGGAAAAAAGGGTAAGGCACGACAACGCAAGCTAGGCAATGCACGGCAAGGCAAGGAAAGGGTAACTCAAGGCAAGGCACGGTGAGGCAAGTCAAGGCTAATGCACGACAACGCAAGGCTTGGCAGTGCACGGCTAGGAAAGGAAAGCGTAACAGAAGGAAAGGAAGGCAAGGCAAAGCAATGCAAGGCAAGTGAAACAAAAGGCACGGCACGGCAAGGGGAAAAAAGGGTAAGGCACGACAACGCAAGCAAGGCAATGCACGGCAAGGCAAGGAAAGTGTAACGCAAGGCAAGGCACGGTGAGGCAAGGCAAGGCTAATGCACAACAACGCACGTCTAGGCAATGTACGGCAAGGCAAGGAAAGGGTAACGCAACGAAAGGCTCTGTCAGGCGAGGCAAGGCTAAGGCACGACAACGCAAGGCTAGGCAATGCACGGAAGGTAAGCAAAGAGTAACGGAAGGCAAGGAAGGCAAGGGAAAGCAAGGCAAGTTAAGGGTAAGGTAAGGAACGGCACGGCAAGAGGAAACAAGGCTAAGGCACGACAACGCAAGCAAGGCAATGCACGGCAAGGCAAGGAAAGGGTAACGCAAGGCAAGGCACGGTCAGGAAATGCAAGGCTAATGCACGACAACGGAAGGCTAGGCAATGCACGGCAAGGCAAGGAAAGAGTAACGGAATGTAATGAATACAAGGGAAAGCAAGGCAAGGCAAGAGTAACGGAAGGAAAGGCACGGCAAGGGGAAACAAGGCTAAGGCACGGCAACGCAAGGCTAGGCAAAGCACGGCAAGGCAAGGAAAGGGAAACGCAAGGCAAGGCACGATCAGGCGAGGCAAGGCTAATGCACGACAACGCAAGGCTAGGCAGTGCACGGCTAGGCAAGGAAAGAGTAACGGAAGGATAGGAAGGCAAGGCAAAGCAAGGCAATTGAACTGTAACAAACGGCACGGTACGGCAAGGGGAAACAAGGCTAAGGCACGACAACGCAAGCTAGGCAATGCACGGCAAGGCAAGGAAAGGGTAACGCAAGGCAAGGCACGGTAAGAAAATGCAAGGCTAATGCACGACAACGGAAGGCTAGGCAATGCACGGCAAGGCAAGGAAAGAGTAACGGAATGTAAGGAATGCAAGGGAAAGCAAGGCAAGGCAAGAGTAACGGAAGGAACGGCACGGCAAGGGAAAGCAAAGCTAAGGCACGACAACGCAAGGCTAGGCAAAGCACGGCAAGGCAAGGAAGGGGTAACGCAAGGCAAGGCACGGTGAGGCATGGCAAGGCTAATGCACGACAACGCACGGCTAGGCAAAGCAAGGCAAGGGAAGGAGAGGGTAACGCAAGGCCAGGCACGGTCAGTCGAGGGAAGGCTAATGCACGACAACGTAAGGCTTGGCAGTGCACGGCTAGGCAAGGAAAGCGTAACAGAAGGAAAGGAAGGCAAGGCAAAGCAATGCAAGGCAAGTGAAACAAATGGCACGGCACGGCAAGGGTAAAGAAGGCTAAGGCACGACAACGCAAGCTACGCAATGCACGACAAGGCAAGGAAAGGGTAACGCAAGGCAAGGCACGGTCAGTCGAGGCAAGGCTAATGCACGACAACGCAAGGCTTGGCAGTGCACGGCTAGGCAAGGAAAGCGTAACAAAAGGAAAGGAAGGCAAGGCAAAGCAATGCAAGGCAAGTGAAACAAAAGGCACGGCACGGCAATGGGAAACAAGGGTAAGGCACGACAACGCAAGCTAGGCAATGCACGGCAAGGCAAGGAAAGGGTAACTCAAGGCAAGGCACGGTGAGGCAAGGCAAGGCTAATGCACGACAACGCAAGGCTTGGCAGTGCACGGCTAGGAAAGGAAAGCGTAACAGAAGGAAAGGAAGGCAAGGCAAAGCATTGCAAGGCAAGTGAAAGAAAAGGCACGGCACGGCAAGGGGAAAAAAGGGTAAGGCACGACAACGCAAGCTAGGCAATGTACGGCAAGGCAAGGAAAGGGTAACTCTAGGCAAGGCACGGTGAGGCAAGGCAAGGCTAATGCACGACAACGCACGGCTAGGCAATGCACGGCAAGGCAAGGAAAGGGTAACGCAAAGCAAGGCACTGTCAGGCGAGGCAAGGCTAATGCACGACAACGCAAGGCTAGGCAATGCACGGAAGGTAAGCAAAGAGTAACGGAAGGCAAGGAAGGCAAGGGAAAGCAAGGCAAGTTAAGGGTAAGGGAAGGAACGGCACGGCAAGGGGAAACAGGGCTAAGGCATGACAACGCACGCTAGGCAATGCACGGCAAGGCAAGGAAAGGGTAACGCAAAGCAAGGCACGGTGAGGCAAGGCAAGGCTAATGCACGAAAACGCAAGGCTAGGCAGTGCACGGCTAGGCAAGGAACGAGTAACAGAAGGAAAGGAACGCAAGGCAAAGCAATGCAAGGCAAGTGAAACAAAAGGCACGGCACGGCAAGGGGAAACAAGGGTAAGGCACGACAACGCAAGCTAGGCAATGCACGGCAAGGCAAGGAAAGGGTAACGCAAGGCAAGGCACGGTGAGGCAAGGCAAGGCTAATGCACAACAACGCACGGCTAGGCAATGCACGGCAAGGCAAGGAAAGGGTAACGCAAGTGAAGTCACGGTCAGGCGAGGCAAGGCTAAGGCACGACAACGCAAGGCTAGGCAATGCAGGTAAGGCAAGCAAGGAGTAACGGAAGGGAAGGAAGGCAAGTTAAAGCAAGGCAAGGCAAGGTTAACGGAAGGAACGGCTCGGCAAGTGGAAACAAGGCTAAGGCACGGCTACGCACGGCTAGTCAATGCACGGCCAGGCAAGGAAAGGGTAACGCAAGGCAAGGCACGGTGAGGCAAGTCAAGGCTAAGGCACGAAAACGCAAGGCTAGGCAGTGCACGGAAGGCAAGCAAAGTGTAACGGAAGGCAAGGAAGGCAAGGGAAAGCAAGGCAAGTTAAGGGTAAGGGAAGGAACGGCACGGCAAGGGAAAAGAAGGCTAAGGCACGACAACGCAAGCTAGGCAATGCACGGCAAGGCAAAGAAAGGGTAACGCAAGGCAAGGCACGGTCAGGAAATGCAAGGCTAATGCACGACAACGGAAGGCTAGGCAATGCACGGCAAGGCAAGGAAAGAGTAACGGAATGTAAGGAATGCAAGGGAAAGCAAGGCAAGGCAAGAGTAACGGAAGGAACGGCACGGCAAGGGGAAACAAGGCTAAGGCACGACAACGCAAGGCTAGGCAAAGCACGGCAAGGCAAGGAAGGGGTAACGCAAGGCAAGGCACGGTGAGGCATGGCAAGGCTAATGCACGACAACGCACGGCTAGGCAAAGCAAGGCAAGGGAAGGAGAGGGTAACGCAAGGCCAGGCACGGTCAGTCGAGGGAAGGCTAATGCACGACAACGCAAGGCTTGGCAGTGCACGGCTAGGCAAGGAAAGCGTAACAGAAGGAAAGGAAGGCAAGGCAAAGCAATGCAAGGCAAGTGAAACAAATGGCACGGCACGGCAAGGGGAAACAAGGCTAAGGCACGACAACGCAAGCTAGGCAATGCACGACAAGGCAAGGAAAGGGTAACGCAAGGCAAGGCACGGTCAGTCGAGGCAAGGCTAATGCACGACAACGCAAGGCTTGGCAGTGCACGGCTAGGCAAGGAAAGCGTAACAGAAGGAAAGGAAGGCAAGGCAAAGCAATGCAAGGCAAGTGAAAAAAAAGGCACGGCACGGCAAGGGGAAAAAAGGGTAAGGCACGACAACGCAAGCTAGGCAATGCACGGCAAGGCAAGGAAAGGGTAACTCAAGGCAAGGCACGGTGAGGCAAGTCAAGGCTAATGCACGACAACGCAAGGCTTGGCAGTGCACGGCTAGGAAAGGAAAGCGTAACAGAAGGAAAGGAAGGCAAGGCAAAGCAATGCAAGGCAAGTGAAACAAAAGGCACGGCACGGCAAGGGGAAAAAAGGGTAAGGCACGACAACGCAAGCAAGGCAATGCACGGCAAGGCAAGGAAAGTGTAACGCAAGGCAAGGCACGGTGAGGCAAGGCAAGGCTAATGCACAACAACGCACGTCTAGGCAATGTACGGCAAGGCAAGGAAAGGGTAACGCAACGAAAGGCTCTGTCAGGCGAGGCAAGGCTAAGGCACGACAACGCAAGGCTAGGCAATGCACGGAAGGTAAGCAAAGAGTAACGGAAGGCAAGGAAGGCAAGGGAAAGCAAGGCAAGTTAAGGGTAAGGTAAGGAACGGCACGGCAAGAGGAAACAAGGCTAAGGCACGACAACGCAAGCAAGGCAATGCACGGCAAGGCAAGGAAAGGGTAACGCAAGGCAAGGCACGGTCAGGAAATGCAAGGCTAATGCACGACAACGGAAGGCTAGGCAATGCACGGCAAGGCAAGGAAAGAGTAACGGAATGTAATGAATACAAGGGAAAGCAAGGCAAGGCAAGAGTAACGGAAGGAAAGGCACGGCAAGGGGAAACAAGGCTAAGGCACGGCAACGCAAGGCTAGGCAAAGCACGGCAAGGCAAGGAAAGGGAAACGCAAGGCAAGGCACGATCAGGCGAGGCAAGGCTAATGCACGACAACGCAAGGCTAGGCAGTGCACGGCTAGGCAAGGAAAGAGTAACGGAAGGATAGGAAGGCAAGGCAAAGCAAGGCAATTGAACTGTAACAAACGGCACGGTACGGCAAGGGGAAACAAGGCTAAGGCACGACAACGCAAGCTAGGCAATGCACGGCAAGGCAAGGAAAGGGTAACGCAAGGCAAGGCACGGTAAGAAAATGCAAGGCTAATGCACGACAACGGAAGGCTAGGCAATGCACGGCAAGGCAAGGAAAGAGTAACGGAATGTAAGGAATGCAAGGGAAAGCAAGGCAAGGCAAGAGTAACGGAAGGAACGGCACGGCAAGGGAAAGCAAAGCTAAGGCACGACAACGCAAGGCTAGGCAAAGCACGGCAAGGCAAGGAAGGGGTAACGCAAGGCAAGGCACGGTGAGGCATGGCAAGGCTAATGCACGACAACGCACGGCTAGGCAAAGCAAGGCAAGGGAAGGAGAGGGTAACGCAAGGCCAGGCACGGTCAGTCGAGGGAAGGCTAATGCACGACAACGTAAGGCTTGGCAGTGCACGGCTAGGCAAGGAAAGCGTAACAGAAGGAAAGGAAGGCAAGGCAAAGCAATGCAAGGCAAGTGAAACAAATGGCACGGCACGGCAAGGGTAAAGAAGGCTAAGGCACGACAACGCAAGCTACGCAATGCACGACAAGGCAAGGAAAGGGTAACGCAAGGCAAGGCACGGTCAGTCGAGGCAAGGCTAATGCACGACAACGCAAGGCTTGGCAGTGCACGGCTAGGCAAGGAAAGCGTAACAGAAGGAAAGGAAGGCAAGGCAAAGCAATGCAAGGCAAGTGAAACAAAAGGCACGGCACGGCAATGGGAAACAAGGGTAAGGCACGACAACGCAAGCTAGGCAATGCACGGCAAGGCAAGGAAAGGGTAACTCAAGGCAAGGCACGGTGAGGCAAGGCAAGGCTAATGCACGACAACGCAAGGCTTGGCAGTGCACGGCTAGGAAAGGAAAGCGTAACAGAAGGAAAGGAAGGCAAGGCAAAGCATTGCAAGGCAAGTGAAAGAAAAGGCACGGCACGGCAAGGGGAAAAAAGGGTAAGGCACGACAACGCAAGCTAGGCAATGTACGGCAAGGCAAGGAAAGGGTAACTCTAGGCAAGGCACGGTGAGGCAAGGCAAGGCTAATGCACGACAACGCACGGCTAGGCAATGCACGGCAAGGCAAGGAAAGGGTAACGCAAAGCAAGGCACTGTCAGGCGAGGCAAGGCTAATGCACGACAACGCAAGGCTAGGCAATGCACGGAAGGTAAGCAAAGAGTAACGGAAGGCAAGGAAGGCAAGGGAAAGCAAGGCAAGTTAAGGGTAAGGGAAGGAACGGCACGGCAAGGGGAAACAGGGCTAAGGCATGACAACGCACGCTAGGCAATGCACGGCAAGGCAAGGAAAGGGTAACGCAAAGCAAGGCACGGTGAGGCAAGGCAAGGCTAATGCACGAAAACGCAAGGCTAGGCAGTGCACGGCTAGGCAAGGAACGAGTAACAGAAGGAAAGGAACGCAAGGCAAAGCAATGCAAGGCAAGTGAAACAAAAGGCACGGCACGGCAAGGGGAAACAAGGGTAAGGCACGACAACGCAAGCTAGGCAATGCACGGCAAGGCAAGGAAAGGGTAACGCAAGGCAAGGCACGGTGAGGCAAGGCAAGGCTAATGCACAACAACGCACGGCTAGGCAATGCACGGCAAGGCAAGGAAAGGGTAACGCAAGTGAAGTCACGGTCAGGCGAGGCAAGGCTAAGGCACGACAACGCAAGGCTAGGCAATGCAGGTAAGGCAAGCAAGGAGTAACGGAAGGGAAGGAAGGCAAGTTAAAGCAAGGCAAGGCAAGGTTAACGGAAGGAACGGCTCGGCAAGTGGAAACAAGGCTAAGGCACGGCTACGCACGGCTAGTCAATGCACGGCCAGGCAAGGAAAGGGTAACGCAAGGCAAGGCACGGTGAGGCAAGTCAAGGCTAAGGCACGAAAACGCAAGGCTAGGCAGTGCACGGAAGGCAAGCAAAGTGTAACGGAAGGCAAGGAAGGCAAGGGAAAGCAAGGCAAGTTAAGGGTAAGGGAAGGAACGGCACGGCAAGGGGAAAGAAGGCTAAGGCACGACAACGCAAGCTAGGCAATGCACGGCAAGGCAAAGAAAGGGTAACGCAAGGCAAGGCACGGTCAGGAAATGCAAGGCTAATGCACGACAACGGAAGGCTAGGCAATGCACGGCAAGGCAAGGAAAGAGTAACGGAATGTAAGGAATGCAAGGGAAAGCAAGGCAAGGCAAGAGTAACGGAAGGAACGGCACGGCAAGGGGAAACAAGGCTAAGGCACGACAACGCAAGGCTAGGCAAAGCACGGCAAGGCAAGGAAGGGGTAACGCAAGGCAAGGCACGGTGAGGCATGGCAAGGCTAATGCACGACAACGCACGGCTAGGCAAAGCAAGGCAAGGGAAGGAGAGGGTAACGCAAGGCCAGGCACGGTCAGTCGAGGGAAGGCTAATGCACGACAACGCAAGGCTTGGCAGTGCACGGCTAGGCAAGGAAAGCGTAACAGAAGGAAAGGAAGGCAAGGCAAAGCAATGCAAGGCAAGTGAAACAAATGGCACGGCACGGCAAGGGGAAACAAGGCTAAGGCACGACAACGCAAGCTAGGCAATGCACGACAAGGCAAGGAAAGGGTAACGCAAGGCAAGGCACGGTCAGTCGAGGCAAGGCTAATGCACGACAACGCAAGGCTTGGCAGTGCACGGCTAGGCAAGGAAAGCGTAACAGAAGGAAAGGAAGGCAAGGCAAAGCAATGCAAGGCAAGTGAAAAAAAAGGCACGGCACGGCAAGGGGAAAAAAGGGTAAGGCACGACAACGCAAGCTAGGCAATGCACGGCAAGGCAAGGAAAGGGTAACTCAAGGCAAGGCACGGTGAGGCAAGTCAAGGCTAATGCACGACAACGCAAGGCTTGGCAGTGCACGGCTAGGAAAGGAAAGCGTAACAGAAGGAAAGGAAGGCAAGGCAAAGCAATGCAAGGCAAGTGAAACAAAAGGCACGGCACGGCAAGGGGAAAAAAGGGTAAGGCACGACAACGCAAGCAAGGCAATGCACGGCAAGGCAAGGAAAGTGTAACGCAAGGCAAGGCACGGTGAGGCAAGGCAAGGCTAATGCACAACAACGCACGTCTAGGCAATGTACGGCAAGGCAAGGAAAGGGTAACGCAACGAAAGGCTCTGTCAGGCGAGGCAAGGCTAAGGCACGACAACGCAAGGCTAGGCAATGCACGGAAGGTAAGCAAAGAGTAACGGAAGGCAAGGAAGGCAAGGGAAAGCAAGGCAAGTTAAGGGTAAGGTAAGGAACGGCACGGCAAGAGGAAACAAGGCTAAGGCACGACAACGCAAGCAAGGCAATGCACGGCAAGGCAAGGAAAGGGTAACGCAAGGCAAGGCACGGTCAGGAAATGCAAGGCTAATGCACGACAACGGAAGGCTAGGCAATGCACGGCAAGGCAAGGAAAGAGTAACGGAATGTAATGAATACAAGGGAAAGCAAGGCAAGGCAAGAGTAACGGAAGGAAAGGCACGGCAAGGGGAAACAAGGCTAAGGCACGGCAACGCAAGGCTAGGCAAAGCACGGCAAGGCAAGGAAAGGGAAACGCAAGGCAAGGCACGATCAGGCGAGGCAAGGCTAATGCACGACAACGCAAGGCTAGGCAGTGCACGGCTAGGCAAGGAAAGAGTAACGGAAGGATAGGAAGGCAAGGCAAAGCAAGGCAATTGAACTGTAACAAACGGCACGGTACGGCAAGGGGAAACAAGGCTAAGGCACGACAACGCAAGCTAGGCAATGCACGGCAAGGCAAGGAAAGGGTAACGCAAGGCAAGGCACGGTAAGAAAATGCAAGGCTAATGCACGACAACGGAAGGCTAGGCAATGCACGGCAAGGCAAGGAAAGAGTAACGGAATGTAAGGAATGCAAGGGAAAGCAAGGCAAGGCAAGAGTAACGGAAGGAACGGCACGGCAAGGGAAAGCAAAGCTAAGGCACGACAACGCAAGGCTAGGCAAAGCACGGCAAGGCAAGGAAGGGGTAACGCAAGGCAAGGCACGGTGAGGCATGGCAAGGCTAATGCACGACAACGCACGGCTAGGCAAAGCAAGGCAAGGGAAGGAGAGGGTAACGCAAGGCCAGGCACGGTCAGTCGAGGGAAGGCTAATGCACGACAACGTAAGGCTTGGCAGTGCACGGCTAGGCAAGGAAAGCGTAACAGAAGGAAAGGAAGGCAAGGCAAAGCAATGCAAGGCAAGTGAAACAAATGGCACGGCACGGCAAGGGTAAAGAAGGCTAAGGCACGACAACGCAAGCTACGCAATGCACGACAAGGCAAGGAAAGGGTAACGCAAGGCAAGGCACGGTCAGTCGAGGCAAGGCTAATGCACGACAACGCAAGGCTTGGCAGTGCACGGCTAGGCAAGGAAAGCGTAACAGAAGGAAAGGAAGGCAAGGCAAAGCAATGCAAGGCAAGTGAAACAAAAGGCACGGCACGGCAATGGGAAACAAGGGTAAGGCACGACAACGCAAGCTAGGCAATGCACGGCAAGGCAAGGAAAGGGTAACTCAAGGCAAGGCACGGTGAGGCAAGGCAAGGCTAATGCACGACAACGCAAGGCTTGGCAGTGCACGGCTAGGAAAGGAAAGCGTAACAGAAGGAAAGGAAGGCAAGGCAAAGCATTGCAAGGCAAGTGAAAGAAAAGGCACGGCACGGCAAGGGGAAAAAAGGGTAAGGCACGACAACGCAAGCTAGGCAATGTACGGCAAGGCAAGGAAAGGGTAACTCTAGGCAAGGCACGGTGAGGCAAGGCAAGGCTAATGCACGACAACGCACGGCTAGGCAATGCACGGCAAGGCAAGGAAAGGGTAACGCAAAGCAAGGCACTGTCAGGCGAGGCAAGGCTAATGCACGACAACGCAAGGCTAGGCAATGCACGGAAGGTAAGCAAAGAGTAACGGAAGGCAAGGAAGGCAAGGGAAAGCAAGGCAAGTTAAGGGTAAGGGAAGGAACGGCACGGCAAGGGGAAACAGGGCTAAGGCATGACAACGCACGCTAGGCAATGCACGGCAAGGCAAGGAAAGGGTAACGCAAAGCAAGGCACGGTGAGGCAAGGCAAGGCTAATGCACGAAAACGCAAGGCTAGGCAGTGCACGGCTAGGCAAGGAACGAGTAACAGAAGGAAAGGAACGCAAGGCAAAGCAATGCAAGGCAAGTGAAACAAAAGGCACGGCACGGCAAGGGGAAACAAGGGTAAGGCACGACAACGCAAGCTAGGCAATGCACGGCAAGGCAAGGAAAGGGTAACGCAAGGCAAGGCACGGTGAGGCAAGGCAAGGCTAATGCACAACAACGCACGGCTAGGCAATGCACGGCAAGGCAAGGAAAGGGTAACGCAAGTGAAGTCACGGTCAGGCGAGGCAAGGCTAAGGCACGACAACGCAAGGCTAGGCAATGCAGGTAAGGCAAGCAAGGAGTAACGGAAGGGAAGGAAGGCAAGTTAAAGCAAGGCAAGGCAAGGTTAACGGAAGGAACGGCTCGGCAAGTGGAAACAAGGCTAAGGCACGGCTACGCACGGCTAGTCAATGCACGGCCAGGCAAGGAAAGGGTAACGCAAGGCAAGGCACGGTGAGGCAAGTCAAGGCTAAGGCACGAAAACGCAAGGCTAGGCAGTGCACGGAAGGCAAGCAAAGTGTAACGGAAGGCAAGGAAGGCAAGGGAAAGCAAGGCAAGTTAAGGGTAAGGGAAGGAACGGCACGGCAAGGGGAAAGAAGGCTAAGGCACGACAACGCAAGCTAGGCAATGCACGGCAAGGCAAAGAAAGGGTAACGCAAGGCAAGGCACGGTCAGGAAATGCAAGGCTAATGCACGACAACGGAAGGCTAGGCAATGCACGGCAAGGCAAGGAAAGAGTAACGGAATGTAAGGAATGCAAGGGAAAGCAAGGCAAGGCAAGAGTAACGGAAGGAACGGCACGGCAAGGGGAAACAAGGCTAAGGCACGACAACGCAAGGCTAGGCAAAGCACGGCAAGGCAAGGAAGGGGTAACGCAAGGCAAGGCACGGTGAGGCATGGCAAGGCTAATGCACGACAACGCACGGCTAGGCAAAGCAAGGCAAGGGAAGGAGAGGGTAACGCAAGGCCAGGCACGGTCAGTCGAGGGAAGGCTAATGCACGACAACGCAAGGCTTGGCAGTGCACGGCTAGGCAAGGAAAGCGTAACAGAAGGAAAGGAAGGCAAGGCAAAGCAATGCAAGGCAAGTGAAACAAATGGCACGGCACGGCAAGGGGAAACAAGGCTAAGGCACGACAACGCAAGCTAGGCAATGCACGACAAGGCAAGGAAAGGGTAACGCAAGGCAAGGCACGGTCAGTCGAGGCAAGGCTAATGCACGACAACGCAAGGCTTGGCAGTGCACGGCTAGGCAAGGAAAGCGTAACAGAAGGAAAGGAAGGCAAGGCAAAGCAATGCAAGGCAAGTGAAAAAAAAGGCACGGCACGGCAAGGGGAAAAAAGGGTAAGGCACGACAACGCAAGCTAGGCAATGCACGGCAAGGCAAGGAAAGGGTAACTCAAGGCAAGGCACGGTGAGGCAAGTCAAGGCTAATGCACGACAACGCAAGGCTTGGCAGTGCACGGCTAGGAAAGGAAAGCGTAACAGAAGGAAAGGAAGGCAAGGCAAAGCAATGCAAGGCAAGTGAAACAAAAGGCACGGCACGGCAAGGGGAAAAAAGGGTAAGGCACGACAACGCAAGCAAGGCAATGCACGGCAAGGCAAGGAAAGTGTAACGCAAGGCAAGGCACGGTGAGGCAAGGCAAGGCTAATGCACAACAACGCACGTCTAGGCAATGTACGGCAAGGCAAGGAAAGGGTAACGCAACGAAAGGCTCTGTCAGGCGAGGCAAGGCTAAGGCACGACAACGCAAGGCTAGGCAATGCACGGAAGGTAAGCAAAGAGTAACGGAAGGCAAGGAAGGCAAGGGAAAGCAAGGCAAGTTAAGGGTAAGGTAAGGAACGGCACGGCAAGAGGAAACAAGGCTAAGGCACGACAACGCAAGCAAGGCAATGCACGGCAAGGCAAGGAAAGGGTAACGCAAGGCAAGGCACGGTCAGGAAATGCAAGGCTAATGCACGACAACGGAAGGCTAGGCAATGCACGGCAAGGCAAGGAAAGAGTAACGGAATGTAATGAATACAAGGGAAAGCAAGGCAAGGCAAGAGTAACGGAAGGAAAGGCACGGCAAGGGGAAACAAGGCTAAGGCACGGCAACGCAAGGCTAGGCAAAGCACGGCAAGGCAAGGAAAGGGAAACGCAAGGCAAGGCACGATCAGGCGAGGCAAGGCTAATGCACGACAACGCAAGGCTAGGCAGTGCACGGCTAGGCAAGGAAAGAGTAACGGAAGGATAGGAAGGCAAGGCAAAGCAAGGCAATTGAACTGTAACAAACGGCACGGTACGGCAAGGGGAAACAAGGCTAAGGCACGACAACGCAAGCTAGGCAATGCACGGCAAGGCAAGGAAAGGGTAACGCAAGGCAAGGCACGGTAAGAAAATGCAAGGCTAATGCACGACAACGGAAGGCTAGGCAATGCACGGCAAGGCAAGGAAAGAGTAACGGAATGTAAGGAATGCAAGGGAAAGCAAGGCAAGGCAAGAGTAACGGAAGGAACGGCACGGCAAGGGGAAGCAAAGCTAAGGCACGACAACGCAAGGCTAGGCAAAGCACGGCAAGGCAAGGAAGGGGTAACGCAAGGCAAGGCACGGTGAGGCATGGCAAGGCTAATGCACGACAACGCACGGCTAGGCAAAGCAAGGCAAGGGAAGGAGAGGGTAACGCAAGGCCAGGCACGGTCAGTCGAGGGAAGGCTAATGCACGACAACGTAAGGCTTGGCAGTGCACGGCTAGGCAAGGAAAGCGTAACAGAAGGAAAGGAAGGCAAGGCAAAGCAATGCAAGGCAAGTGAAACAAATGGCACGGCACGGCAAGGGTAAAGAAGGCTAAGGCACGACAACGCAAGCTAGGCAATGCACGACAAGGCAAGGAAAGGGTAACGCAAGGCAAGGCACGGTCAGTCGAGGCAAGGCTAATGCACGACAACGCAAGGCTTGGCAGTGCACGGCTAGGCAAGGAAAGCGTAACAGAAGGAAAGGAAGGCAAGGCAAAGCAATGCAAGGCAAGTGAAACAAAAGGCACGGCACGGCAAGGGGAAACAAGGGTAAGGCACGACAACGCAAGCTAGGCAATGCACGGCAAGGCAAGGAAAGGGTAACTCAAGGCAAGGCACGGTGAGGCAAGGCAAGGCTAATGCACGACAACGCAAGGCTTGGCAGTGCACGGCTAGGAAAGGAAAGCGTAACAGAAGGA
Organism: Macrotis lagotis; assembly: GCF_037893015.1. Taxonomy (NCBI): domain Eukaryota; kingdom Metazoa; phylum Chordata; class Mammalia; order Peramelemorphia; family Peramelidae; genus Macrotis; species Macrotis lagotis. Next base: position 340,745 of record NW_027422011.1, read on the forward strand.
AAGGAAGGCAAGGCAAAGCAATGCAAGGCAAGTGAAAGAAAAGGCACGGCACGGCAAGGGGAAAAAAGGGTAAGGCACGACAACGCAAGCTAGGCAATGTACGGCAAGGCAAGGAAAGGGTAACTCAAGGCAAGGCACGGTGAGGCAAGGCAAGGCTAATGCACGACAACGCACGGCTAGGCAATGCACGGCAAGGCAAGGAAAGGGTAACGCAAAGCAAGGCACTGTCAGGCGAGGCAAGGCTAATGCACGACAACGCAAGGCTAGGCAATGCACGGAAGGTAAGCAAAGAGTAACGGAAGGCAAGGAAGGCAAGGGAAAGCAAGGCAAGTTAAGGGTAAGGGAAGGAACGGCACGGCAAGGGGAAACAGGGCTAAGGCATGACAACGCACGCTAGGCAATGCACGGCAAGGCAAGGAAAGGGTAACGCAAAGCAAGGCACGGTGAGGCAAGGCAAGGCTAAGGCACGAAAACGCAAGGCTAGGCAGTGCACGGCTAGGCAAGGAACGAGTAACAGAAGGAAAGGAACGCAAGGCAAAGCAATGCAAGGCAAGTGAAACAAAAGGCACGGCACGGCAAGGGGAAACAAGGGTAAGGCACGACAACGCAAGCTAGGCAATGCACGGCAAGGCAAGGAAAGGGTAACGCAAGGCAAGGCACGGTGAGGCAAGGCAAGGCTAATGCACAACAACGCACGGCTAGGCAATGCACGGCAAGGCAAGGAAAGGGTAACGCAAGTGAAGTCACGGTCAGGCGAGGCAAGGCTAAGGCACGACAACGCAAGGCTAGGCAATGCAGGTAAGGCAAGCAAGGAGTAACGGAAGGGAAGGAAGGCAAGGGAAAGCAAGGCAAGGCAAGGTTAACGGAAGGAACGGCTCGGCAAGTGGAAACAAGGCTAAGGCACGGCTACGCACGGCTAGGCAATGCACGGCCAGGCAAGGAAAGGGTAACGCAAGGCAAGGCACGGTGAGGCAAGTCAAGGCTAAGGCACGAAAACGCAAGGCTAGGCAGTGCACGGAAGGCAAGCAAAGTGTAACGGAAGGCAAGGAAGGCAAGGGAAAGCAAGGCAAGTTAAGGGTAAGGGAAGGAACGGCACGGCAAGGGGAAACAGGGCTAAGGCATGACAACGCAAGCTAGGCAATGCACGGCAAGGCAAGGAAAGGGCAACGCAAGGCAAGGCACGGTCAGGCAAGGCAAGGCTAATGCACGACAACGCAAGGCTAGGCAATGCACGGCAAGGCAAGGAAAGAGTAACGGAAGGCAAGGAATGCAAGGGAAAGCAAGGCAAGGCAAGAGTAACGGAAGGAACGGCACGGCAAGGGGAAGCAAGGCTAAGGCACGACAACGCAAGGCTAGGCAATGCACGGCAAGGCAAGGAAAGGGTAACGCAAGGCAAGGCACGGTGAGGCAAGGCAAGGCTAATGCACAACAACGCACGTCTAGGCAATGTACGGCAAGGCAAGGAAAGTGTAACGCAACGAAAGGCTCTGTCAGGCGAGGCAAGGCTAAGGCACGACAACGCAAGGCTAGGCAATGCACGGAAGGTAAGCAAAGAGTAACGGAAGGCAAGGAAGGCAAGGGAAAGCAAGGCAAGTTAAGGGTAAGGTAAGGAACGGCACGGCAAGAGGAAACAAGGCTAAGGCACGACAACGCAAGCAAGGCAATGCACGGCAAGGCAAGGAAAGGGTAACGCAAGGCAAGGCACGGTCAGGAAATGCAAGGCTAATGCACGACAACGGAAGGCTAGGCAATGCACGGCAAGGCAAGGAAAGAGTAACGGAATGTAAGGAATACAAGGGAAAGCAAGGCAAGGCAAGAGTAACGGAACGAATGGCACGGCAAGGGGAAACAAGGCTAAGGCACGGCAACGCAAGGCTAGGCAAAGCACGGCAAGGCAAGGAAAGGGTAACGCAAGGCAAGGCACGGTCAGTCGAGGCAAGGCTAATGCACGACAACGCAAGGCTTGGCAATGCACGGCTAGGCAAGGAAAGCGTAACAGAAGGAAAGGAAGGCAAGGCAAAGCAATGCAAGGCAAGTGAAACAAAAGGCACGGCACGGCAAGGGGAAACAAGGGTAAGGCACGACAACGCAAGCTAGGCAATGCACGGCAAGGCAAGGAAAGGGTAACTCAAGGCAAGGCACGGTGAGGCAAGGCAAGGCTAATGCACGACAACGCAAGGCTTGGCAGTGCACGGCTAGGAAAGGAAAGCGTAACAGAAGGAAAGGAAGGCAAGGCAAAGCAATACAAGGCAAGTGAAAGAAAAGGCACGGCACGGCAAGGGGAAAAAAGGGTAAGGCACGACAACGCAAGCTAGGCAATGTACGGCAAGGCAAGGAAAGGGTAACTCAAGGCAAGGCACGGTGAGGCAAGGCAAGGCTAATGCACGACAACGCACGGCTAGGCAATGCACGGCAAGGCAAGGAAAGGGTAACGCAAAGCAAGGCACTGTCAGGCGAGGCAAGGCTAATGCACGACAACGCAAGGCTAGGCAATGCACGGAAGGTAAGCAAAGAGTAACGGAAGGCAAGGAAGGCAAGGGAAAGCAAGGCAAGGCAAGAGTAACGGAAGGAACGGCACGGCAAGGAGAAGCAAGGCTAAGGCACGACAACGCAAGGCTAGGCAATGCACGGCAAGGCAAGGAAAGGGTAACGCAAGGCAAGGCACGGTGAGGCAAGGCAAGGCTAAGGCACGAAAACGCAAGGCTAGGCAATGCACGGAAGGCAAGCAAAGAGTAACGGAAAGCAAGAAAGGCAAGGGAAAGCAAGGCAAGGCAAGAGTAAGGGAAGGAACGGCACGGAAAGGGGAAACAAGGCTAAGGCACGACAACGCAAGCTAGGCAATGCACGGCAAGGCAAGGAAAGGGTAACGCAAAGCAAGGCACGGTCAGTCGAGGCAAGGCTAATGCACTACAACGCAAGGCTAGGTAGTGCACGGCTAGGCAAGGAAAGAGAAACAGAAGGAAAGGAAGGCAAGGCAAAGCAAGGCAAGGCAAGTGTAACTAAACGCACGGCACGGCAAGGGGAAACAAGGGTAAGGCACGACAACGCAAGTAGGCAATGCACGGCAAGGCAAGGAAAGGGTAACGCAAGGCAAGGCACGGTGAGGCAAGGCAAGGCTAATGCACAACAACGCACGTCTAGGCAATGTACGGCAAGGCAAGGAAAGGGTAACGCAACGAAAGGCTCTGTCAGGCGAGGCAAGGCTAAGGCACGACAACGCAAGGCTAGGCAATGCACGGAAGGTAAGAAAAGAGTAACGGAAGGCAAGGAAGGCAAGGGAAAGCAAGGCAAGTTAAGGGTAAGGTAAGGAACGGCACGGCAAGAGGAACCAAGGCTAAGGCACGACAACGCAAGCAAGGCAATGCACGGCAAGGCAAGGAAAGGGTAACGCAAGGCAAGGCACGGTCAGGAAATGCAAGGCTAATGCACGACAACGGAAGGCTAGGCAATGCACGGCAAGGCAAGGAAAGAGTAACGGAATGTAAGGAATACAAGGGAAAGCAAGGCAAGGCAAGAGTAACGGAAGGAAAGGCACGGCAAGGGGAAACAAGGCTAAGGCACGGCAACGCAAGGCTAGGCAAAGCACGGCAAGGCAAGGAAAGGGTAACGCAAGGCAAGGCACGGTCAGTCGAGGCAAGGCTAATGCACGACAACGCAAGGCTTGGCAGTGCACGGCTAGGCAAGGAAAGCGTAACAGAAGGAAAGGAAGGCAAGGCAAAGCAATGCAAGGCAAGTGAAACAAAAGGCACGGCACGGCAAGGGGAAACAAGGGTAAGGCACGACAACGCAAGCTAGGCAATGCACGGCAAGGCAAGGAAAGTGTAACTCAAGGCAAGGCACGGTGAGGCAAGGCAAGGCTAATGCACGACAACGCAAGGCTTGGCAGTGCACGGCTAGGCAAGGAAAGCGTAACAGAAGGAAAGGAAGGCAAGGCAAAGCAATGCAAGGCAAGTGAAAGAAAAGGCACGGCACGGCAAGGGGAAAAAAGGGTAAGGCACGACAACGCAAGCTAGGCAATGTACGGCAAGGCAAGGAAAGGGTAACTCAAGGCAAGGCACGGTGAGGCAAGGCAAGGCTAATGCAGGACAACGCACGGCTAGGCAATGCACGGCAAGGCAAGGAAAGGGTAACGCAAAGCAAGGCACTGTCAGGCGAGGCAAGGCTAATGCACGACAACGCAAGGCTTGGCAGTGCACGGCTAGGCAAGGAAAGCGTAACAGAAGGAAAGGAAGGCAAGGCAAAGCAATGCAAGGCAAGTGAAACAAAAGGCACGGCACGGCAAGGGGAAACAAGGGTAAGGAACGACAACGCAAGCTAGGCAATGCACGGCAAGGCAAGGAAAGGGTAACTCAAGGCAAGGCACGGTGAGGCAAGGCAAGGCTAATGCACGACAACGCAAGGCTTGGCAGTGCACGGCTAGGAAAGGAAAGCGTAACAGAAGGAAAGGAAGGCAAGGCAAAGCAATGCAAGGCAAGTAAAAGAAAAGGCACGGCACGGCAAGGGGAAAAAAGGGTAAGGCACGACAACGCAAGCTAGGCAATGTACGGCAAGGCAAGGAAAGGGTAACTCAAGGCAAGGCACGGTGAGGCAAGGCAAGGCTAATGCACGACAACGCACGGCTAGGCAATGCACGGCAAGGCAAGGAAAGGGTAACGCAAAGCAAGGCACTGTCAGGCGAGGCAAGGCTAATGCACGACAACGCAAGGCTAGGCAATGCACGGAAGGTAAGCAAAGAGTAACGGAAGGCAAGGAAGGCAAGGGAAAGCAAGGCAAGGCAAGAGTAACGGAAGGAACGGCACGGCAAGGAGAAGCAAGGCTAAGGCACGACAACGCAAGGCTAGGCAATGCACGGTAAGGCAAGGAAAGGGTAACGCAAGGCAAGGCACGGTGAGGCAAGGCAAGGCTAAGGCACGAAAACGCAAGGCTAGGCAATGCACGGAAGGCAAGCAAAGAGTAACGGAAAGCAAGAAAGGCAAGGGAAAGCAAGGCAAGGCAAGAGTAAGGGAAGGAACGGCACGGAAAGGGGAAACAAGGCTAAGGCACGACAACGCAAGCTAGGCAATGCACGGCAAGGCAAGGAAAGGGTAACGCAAAGCAAGGCACGGTCAGTCGAGGCAAGGCTAATGCACTACAACGCAAGGCTAGGTAGTGCACGGCTAGGCAAGGAAAGAGTAACAGAAGGAAAGGAAGGCAAGGCAAAGCAAGGCAAGGCAAGTGTAACAAAACGCACGGCACGGCAAGGGGAAACAAGGGTAAGGCACGACAACGCAAGGTAGGCAATGCACGGCAAGGCAAGGAAAGGGTAACGCAAGGCAAGGCACGGTGAGGCAAGGCAAGGCTAATGCACAACAACGCACGTCTAGGCAATGTACGGAAAGGCAAGGAAAGGGTAACGCAACGAAAGGCTCTGTCAGGCGAGGCAAGGCTAAGGTACGACAACGCAAGGCTAGGCAATGCACGGAAGGTAAGCAAAGAGTAACGGAAGGCAAGGAAGGCAAGGGAAAGCAAGGCAAGTTAAGGGTAAGGTAAGGAACGGCACGGCAAGAGGAAACAAGGCTAAGGCACGACAACGCAAGCAAGGCAATGCACGGCAAGGCAAGGAAAGGGTAACGCAAGGCAAGGCACGGTCAGGAAATGCAAGGCTAATGCACGACAACGGAAGGCTAGGCAATGCACGGCAAGGCAAGGAAAGAGTAACGGAATGTAAGGAATACAAGGGAAAGCAAGGCAAGGCAAGAGTAACGGAAGGAAAGGCACGGCAAGGGGAAACAAGGCTAAGGCACGGCAACGCAAGGCTAGGCAAAGCACGGCAAGGCAAGGAAAGGGTAACGCAAGGCAAGGCACGGTCAGTCGAGGCAAGGCTAATGGACGACAACGCAAGGCTTGGCAGTGCACTGCTAGGCAAGGAAAGCGTAACAGAAGGAAAGGAAGGCAAGGCAAAGCAATGCAAGGCAAGTGAAACAAAAGGCACGGCACGGCAAGGGGAAACAAGGGTAAGGCACGACAACGCAAGCTAGGCAATGCACGACAAGGCAAGGAAAGGGTAACGCAAGGCAAGGCACGGTCAGTCGAGGCAAGGCTAATGCACGACAACGCAAGGCTTGGCAGTGCACGGCTAGGCAAGGAAAGCGTAACAGAAGGAAAGGAAGGCAAGGCAAAGCAATGCAAGGCAAGTGAAACAAAAGGCACGGCACGGCAAGGGGAAAAAAGGGTAAGGCACGACAACGCAAGCTAGGCAATGCACGGCAAGGCAAGGAAAGGGTAACTCAAGGCAAGGCACGGTGAGGCAAGGCAAGGCTAATGCACGACAACGCAAGGCTTGGCAGTGCACGGCTAGGCAAGGAAAGCGTAACAGAAGGAAAGGAAGGCAAGGCAAAGCAATGCAAGGCAAGTGAAACAAAAGGCACGGCACGGCAAGGGGAAACAAGGGTAAGGCACGACAACGCAAGCTAGGCAATGTACGGCAAGGCAAGGAAAGGGTAACTCAAGGCAAGGCACGGTGAGGCAAGGCAAGGCTAATGCACGACAACGCACGGCTAGGCAATGCACGGCAAGGCAAGGAAAGGGTAACGCAAAGCAAGGCACTGTCAGGCGAGGCAAGGCTAATGCACGACAACGCAAGGCTAGGCAGTGCAAGGCTAGGCAAGGAAAGAGTAATAGAAGGAAAGGAAGGCAAGGCAAAGCAATGCAAGGCAAGTGAAACAAAAGGCACGGCACGGCAAGGGGAAACAAGGGTAAGGCACGACAACGCAAGCTAGGCAATGCACGGCAAGGCAAGGAAAGGGTAACGTAAGGCAAGCCACGGTGAGGCAAGGCAAGGCTAATGCACAACAACGCACGGCTAGGCAATGGACGGCAAGGCAAGGAAAGGGTAACGCAAGGGAAGTCACGGTCAGGCGAGGCAAGGCTACGGCACGAAAACGCAAGGCTAGGCAATGCACGGATGGTAAGCTAAGAGTAACGGAAGGCAAGGAAGGCAAGGGAAAGCAAGGCAAGTCAAGAGTAAGGGAAGGAACGGCACGGCAAGGGGAAACAAGTCTAAGGCACGCCAACGCAAGCTGGGCAAAGCACGGCAAGGCAAGGAAAGGGTAACGCAAGGCAAGGCAGGGTCAGGCGAGGCAAGGCTAATGCACGACAACGCAAGGCTTGGCAGTGCACGGCTAGGCAAGGAACGAGTAACAGAAGGAAAGGAACGCAAGGCAAAGCAATGCAAGGCAAGTGAAACAAAAGGCACGGCACGGCAAGGGGAAACAAGGGTAAGGCACGACAACGCAAGCTAGGCAATGCACGGCAAGGCAAGGAAAGGGTAATGCAAGGCAAGGCACGGTGAGGCAAGGCAAGGCTAATGCACAACAACGCACGGCTAGGCAATGCACGGCAAGGCAAGGAAAGGGTAACGCAAGTGAAGTCACGGTCAGGCGAGGCAAGGCTAAGGCACGACAACGCAAGGCTAGGCAATGCAGGTAAGGCAAGCAAGGAGTAACGGAAGGGAAGGAAGGCAAGGGAAAGCAAGGCAAGGCAAGGTTAACGGAAGGAACGGCTCGGCAAGGGGAAACAAGGCTAAGGCACGGCTACGCACGGCTAGGCAATGCACGGCCAGGCAAGGAAAGGGTAACGCAAGGCAAGGCACGGTGAGGCAAGTCAAGGCTAAGGCACGAAAACGCAAGGCTAGGCAGTGCACGGAAGGCAAGCAAAGTGTAACGGAAGGCAAGGAAGGCAAGGGAAAGCAAGGCAAGTTAAGGGTAAGGGAAGGAACGGCACGGCAAGGGGAAACAGGGCTAAGGCATGACAACGCAAGCTAGGCAATGCACGGCAAGGCAAGGAAAGGGCAACGCAAGGCAAGGCACGGTCAGGCAAGGCAAGGCTAATGCACGACAACGCAAGGCTAGGCAATGCACGGCAAGGCAAGGAAAGAGTAACGGAAGGCAAGGAATGCAAGGGAAAGCAAGGCAAGGCAAGAGTAACGGAAGGAACGGCACGGCAAGGGGAAGCAAGGCTAAGGCACGACAACGCAAGGCTAGGCAATGCACGGCAAGGCAATTAAAGGGTAACGCAAGGCAAGGCACGGTGAGGCAAGGCAAGGCTAAGGCACGAAAACGCAAGGCTAGGCAATGCACGGAAGGCAAGCAAAGAGTAACGGAAAGCAAGAAAGGCAAGGGAAAGCAAGGCAAGGCAAGAGTAAGGGAAGGAACGGCACGGAAAGGGGAAACAAGGCTAAGGCACGACAACGCAAGCTAGGCAATGCACGGCAAGGCAAGGAAAGGGTAACGCAAAGCAAGGCACGGTCAGTCGAGGCAAGGCTAATGCACTACAACGCAAGGCTAGGTAGTGCACGGCTAGGCAAGGAAAGAGTAACAGAAGGAAAGGAAGGCAAGGCAAAGCAAGGCAAGGCAAGTGTAACAAAACGCACGGCACGGCAAGGGGAAACAAGGGTAAGGCACGACAACGCAAGGTAGGCAATGCACGGCAAGGCAAGGAAAGGGTAACGCAAGGCAAGGCACGGTCAGGCAAGGCAAGGCTAATGTACAACAACGCACGTCTACGCAATGTACGGCAAGGCAAGGAAAGGGTAACGCAAGGCAAGGCTCTGTCAGGCGAGGCAAGCCTAAGGCACGACAACGCAAGGCTAGGCAATGCACGGAAGGTAAGCAAAGAGTAACGGAAGGCAAGGAAGGCAAGGGAAAGCAAGGCAAGTTAAGGGTAAGGTAAGGAACGGCACGGCAAGAGGAAACAAGGCTAAGGCACGACAACGCAAGCAAGGCAATGCACGGCAAGGCAAGGAAAGGGTAACGCAAGGCAAGGCACGGTCAGGAAATGCAAGGCTAATGCACGACAACGGATGGCTAGGCAATGCACGGCAAGGCAAGGAAAGAGTAACGGAAGGCAAGGAATACAAGGGAAAGCAAGGCAAGGCAAGAGTAACGGAAGGAAAGGCACGGCAAGGGGAAACAAGGCTAAGGCACGGCAACGCAAGGCTAGGCAAAGCACGGCAAGGCAAGGAAAGGGAAACGCAAGGAAAGGCACGATCAGGCGAGGCAAGGCTAATGCAAGACAACGCAAGGCTAGGCAGTGCACGGCTAGGCAAGGAAAGAGTAACGGAAGGATAGGAAGGCAAGGCAAAGCAAGGCAATTGAACTGTAACAAACGGCACGGTACGGCAAGGGGAAACAAGGCTAAGGCACGACAACGCAAGCTAGGCAATGCACGGCAAGGCAAGGAAAGGGTAACGCAAGGCAAGGCACGGTAAGAAAATGCAAGGCTAATGCACGACAACGGAAGGCTAGGCAATGCACGGCAAGGCAAGGAAAGAGTAACGGAATGTAAGGAATGCAAGGGAAAGCAAGGCAAGGCAAGAGTAACGGAAGGAACGGCACGGCAAGGGGAAGCAAAGCTAAGGCACGACAACGCAAGGCTAGGCAAAGCACGGCAAGGCAAGGAAGGGGTAACGCAAGGCCAGGCACGGTCAGTCGAGGGAAGGCTAATGCACGACAACGTAAGGCTTGGCAGTGCACGGCTAGGCAAGGAAAGCGTAACAGAAGGAAAGGAAGGCAAGGCAAAGCAATGCAAGGCAAGTGAAACAAAAGGCACGGCACGGCAATGGGAAACAAGGGTAAGGCACGACAACGCAAGCTAGGCAATGCACGGCAAGGCAAGGAAAGGGTAACTCAAGGCAAGGCACGGTGAGGCAAGTCAAGGCTAATGCACGACAACGCAAGGCTTGGCAGTGCACGGCTAGGAAAGGAAAGCGTAACAGAAGGAAAGGAAGGCAAGGCAAAGCATTGCAAGGCAAGTGAAAGAAAAGGCACGGCACGGCAAGGGGAAAAAAGGGTAAGGCACGACAACGCAAGCTAGGCAATGTACGGCAAGGCAAGGAAAGGGTAACTCAAGGCAAGGCACGGTGAGGCAAGGCAAGGCTAATGCACGACAACGCACGGCTAGGCAATGCACGGCAAGGCAAGGAAAGGGTAACGCAAAGCAAGGCACTGTCAGGCGAGGCAAGGCTAATGCACGACAACGCAAGGCTAGGCAATGCACGGAAGGTAAGCAAAGAGTAACGGAAGGCAAGGAAGGCAAGGGAAAGCAAGGCAAGTTAAGGGTAAGGGAAGGAACGGCACGGCAAGGGGAAACAGGGCTAAGGCATGACAACGCACGCTAGGCAATGCACAGCAAGGCAAGGAAAGGGTAACGCAAAGCAAGGCACGGTGAGGCAAGGCAAGGCTAATGCACGAAAACGCAAGGCTAGGCAGTGCACGGCTAGGCAAGGAACGAGTAACAGAAGGAAAGGAACGCAAGGCAAAGCAATGCAAGGCAAGTGAAACAAAAGGCACGGCACGGCAAGGGGAAACAAGGGTAAGGCACGACAACGCAAGCTAGGCAATGCACGGCAAGGCAAGGAAAGGGTAACGCAAGGCAAGGCACGGTGAGGCAAGGCAAGGCTAATGCACAACAACGCACGGCTAGGCAATGCACGGCAAGGCAAGGAAAGGGTAACGCAAGTGAAGTCACGGTCAGGCGAGGCAAGGCTAAGGCACGACAACGCAAGGCTAGGCAATGCAGGTAAGGCAAGCAAGGAGTAACGGAAGGGAAGGAAGGCAAGGGAAAGCAAGGCAAAGCAAGGTTAACGGAAGGAACGGCTCGACAAGGGGAAACAAGGCTAAGGCACGGCTACGCACGGCTAGGCAATGCACGGCCACCCAAGGAAAGGGTAACGCAAGGCAAGGCACGGTGAGGCAAGTCAAGGCTAAGGCACGAAAACGCAAGGCTAGGCAGTGCACGGAAGGCAAGCAAAGTGTAACGGAAGGCAAGGAAGGCAAGGGAAAGCAAGGCAAGTTAAGGGTAAGGGAAGGAACGGCACGGCAAGGGGAAAGAAGGCTAAGGCCCGACAACGCAAGCTAGGCAATGCACGGCAAGGCAAAGAAAGGGTAACGCAAGGCAAGGCACGGTCAGGAAATGCAAGGCTAATGCACGACAACGGAAGGCTAGGCAATGCACGGCAAGGCAAGGAAAGAGTAACGGAATGTAAGGAATGCAAGGGAAAGCAAGGCAAGGCAAGAGTAACGGAAGGAACGGCACGGCAAGGGGAAACAAGGCTAAGGCACGACAACGCAAGGCTAGGCAAAGCACGGCAAGGCAAGGAAGGGGTAACGCAAGGCAAGGCACGGTGAGGCATGGCAAGGCTAATGCACGACAACGCACGGCTAGGCAAAGCAAGGCAAGGGAAGGAGAGGGTAACGCAAGGCCAGGCACGGTCAGTCGAGGGAAGGCTAATGCACGACAACGCAAGGCTTGGCAGTGCACGGCTAGGCAAGGAAAGCGTAACAGAAGGAAAGGAAGGCAAGGCAAAGCAATGCAAGGCAAGTGAAAGAAAAGGCACGGCACGGCAAGGGGAAACAAGGCTAAGGCACGACAACGCAAGCTAGGCAATGCACGGCAAGGCAAGGAAAGGGTAACGCAAAGCAAGGCACTGTCAGGCGAGGCAAGGCTAATGCACGACAACGCAAGGCTAGGCAATGCACGGAAGGTAAGCAAAGAGTAACGGAAGGCAAGGAAGGCAAGGGAAAGCAAGGCAAGTTAAGGGTAAGGGAAGGAACGGCACGGCAAGGGGAAACAGGGCTAAGGCATGACAACGCACGCTAGGCAATGCACGGCAAGGCAAGGAAAGGGTAACGCAAAGCAAGGCACGGTGAGGCAAGGCAAGGCTAAGGCACGAAAACGCAAGGCTAGGCAGTGCACGGCTAGGCAAGGAACGAGTAACAGAAGGAAAGGAACGCAAGGCAAAGCAATGCAAGGCAAGTGAAACAAAAGGCACGGCACGGCAAGGGGAAACAAGGGTAAGGCACGACAACGCAAGCTAGGCAATGCACGGCAAGGCAAGGAAAGGGTAACGCAAGGCAAGGCACGGTGAGGCAAGGCAAGGCTAATGCACAACAACGCACGGCTAGGCAATGCACGGCAAGGCAAGGAAAGGGTAACGCAAGTGAAGTCACGGTCAGGCGAGGCAAGGCTAAGGCACGACAACGCAAGGCTAGGCAATGCAGGTAAGGCAAGCAAGGAGTAACGGAAGGGAAGGAAGGCAAGGGAAAGCAAGGCAAGGCAAGGTTAACGGAAGGAACGGCTCGGCAAGTGGAAACAAGGCTAAGGCACGGCTACGCACGGCTAGGCAATGCACGGCCAGGCAAGGAAAGGGTAACGCAAGGCAAGGCACGGTGAGGCAAGGCAAGGCTAAGGCACGAAAACGCAAGGCTAGGCAGTGCACGGAAGGCAAGCAAAGTGTAACGGAAGGCAAGGAAGGGAAGGGAAAGCAAGGCAAGTTAAGGGTAAGGGAAGGAACGGCACGGCAAGGGGAAACAGGGCTAAGGCATGACAACGCAAGCTAGGCAATGCACGGCAAGGCAAGGAAAGGGCAACGCAAGGCAAGGCACGGTCAGGCAAGGCAAGGCTAATGCACGACAACGCAAGGCTAGGCAATGCACGGCAAGGCAAGGAAAGAGTAACGGAAGGCAAGGAATGCAAGGGAAAGCAAGGCAAGGCAAGAGTAACGGAAGGAATGGCACGGCAAGGGGAAGCAAGGCTAAGGCACGACAACGCAAGGCTAGGCAATGCACGGCAAGGCAAGGAAAGGGTAACGCAAGGCAAGGCACGGTGAGGCAAGGCAAGGCTAATGCACAACAACGCACGTCTAGGCAATGTACGGCAAGGCAAGGAAAGGGTAACGCAACGAAAGGCTCTGTCAGGCGAGGCAAGGCTAAGGCACGACAACGCAAGGCTAGGCAATGCACGGAAGGTAAGCAAAGAGTAACGGAAGGCAAGGAAGGCAAGGGAAAGCAAGGCAAGTTAAGGGTAAGGTAAGGAACGGCACGGCAAGAGGAAACAAGGCTAAGGCACGACAACGCAAGCAAGGCAATGCACGGCAAGGCAAGGAAAGGGTAACGCAAGGCAAGGCACGGTCAGGAAATGCAAGGCTAATGCACGACAACGGAAGGCTAGGCAATGCACGGCAAGGCAAGGAAAGAGTAACGGAATGTAAGGAATACAAGGGAAAGCAAGGCAAGGCAAGAGTAACGGAAGGAAAGGCACGGCAAGGGGAAACAAGGCTAAGGCACGGCAACGCAAGGCTAGGCAAAGCACGGCAAGGCAAGGAAAGGGTAACGGAAGGCAAGGCACGGTCAGTCGAGGCAAGGCTAATGCACGACAACGCAAGGCTTGGCAGTGCACGGCTAGGCAAGGAAAGCGTAACAGAAGGAAAGGAAGGCAAGGCAAAGCAATGCAAGGCAAGTGAAACAAAAGGCACGGCACGGCAAGGGGAAACAAGGGTAAGGCACGACAACGCAAGCTAGGCAATGCACGACAAGGCAAGGAAAGGGTAACGCAAGGCAAGTCACGGTCAGTCGAGGCAAGGCTAATGCACGACAACGCAAGGCTTGGCAGTGCACGGCTAGGCAAGGAAAGCGTAACAGAAGGAAAGGAAGGCAAGGCAAAGCAATGCAAGGCAAGTGAAACAAAAGGCACGGCACGGCAAGGGGAAACAAGGGTAAGGCACGACAACGCAAGCTAGGCAATGCACGGCAAGGCAAGGAAAGGGTAACTCAAGGCAAGGCACGGTGAGGCAAGGCAAGGCTAATGCACGACAACGCAAGGCTTGGCAGTGCACGGCTAGGAAAGGAAAGCGTAACAGAAGGAAAGGAAGGCAAGGCAAAGCAATGCAAGGCAAGTGAAAGAAAAGGCACGGCACGGCAAGGGGAAAAAAGGGTAAGGCACGACAACGCAAGCTAGGCAATGTACGGCAAGGCAAGGAAAGGGTAACTCAAGGCAAGGCACGGTGAGGCAAGGCAAGGCTAATGCACGACAACGCACGGCTAGGCAATGCACGGCAAGGCAAGGAAAGGGTAACGCAAAGCAAGGCACTGTCAGGCGAGGCAAGGCTAATGCACGACAACGCAAGGCTAGGCAATGCACGGAAGGTAAGCAAAGAGTAACGGAAGGCAAGGAAGGCAAGGGAAAGCAAGGCAAGGCAAGAGTAACGGAAGGAACGGCACGGCAAGGAGAAGCAAGGCTAAGGCACGACAACGCAAGGCTAGGCAATGCACGGCAAGGCAAGGAAAGGGTAACGCAAGGCAAGGCACGGTGAGGCAAGGCAAGGCTAAGGCACGAAAACGCAAGGCTAGGCAATGCACGGAAGGCAAGCAAAGAGTAACGGAAAGCAAGAAAGGCAAGGGAAAGCAAGGCAAGGCAAGAGTAAGGGAAGGAACGGCACGGAAAGGGGAAACAAGGCTAAGGCACGACAACGCAAGCTAGGCAATGCACGGCAAGGCAAGGAAACGGTAACGCAAAGCAAGGCACGGTCAGTCGAGGAAAGGCTAATGCACTACAACGCAAGGCTAGGTAGTGCACGGCTAGGCAAGGAAAGAGTAACAGAAGGAAAGGAAGGCAAGGCAAAGCAAGGCAAGGCAAGTGTAACAAAACGCACGGCACGGCAAGGGGAAACAAGGGTAAGGCACGACAACGCAAGGTAGGCAATGCACGGCAAGGCAAGGAAAGGGTAACGCAAGGCAAGGCACGGTGAGGCAAGGCAAGGCTAATGCACAACAACGCACGTCTAGGCAATGTACGGCAAGGCAAGGAAAGGGTAACGCAACGAAAGGCTCTGTCAGGCGAGGCAAGGCTAAGGCACGACAACGCAAGGCTAGGCAATGCACGGAAGGTAAGCAAAGAGTAACGGAAGGCAAGGAAGGCAAGGGAAAGCAAGGCAAGTTAAGGGTAAGGTAAGGAACGGCACGGCAAGAGGAAACAAGGCTAAGGCACGACAACGCAAGCAAGGCAATGCACGGCAAGGCAAGGAAAGGGTAACGCAAGGCAAGGCACGGTCAGGAAATGCAAGGCTAATGCACGACAACGGAAGGCTAGGCAATGCACGGCAAGGCAAGGAAAGAGTAACGGAATGTAAGGAATACAAGGGAAAGCAAGGCAAGGCAAGAGTAACGGAAGGAAAGGCACGGCAAGGGGAAACAAGGCTAAGGCACGGCAACGCAAGGCTAGGCAAAGCACGGCAAGGCAAGGAAAGGGTAACACAAGGCAAGGCACGATCAGGCTAGGCAAGGCTAATGCACGACAACGCAAGGCTAGGCAGTGCACGGCTAGGCAAGGAAAGCGTAACAGAAGGAAAGGAAGGCAAGGCAAAGCAATGCAAGGCAAGTGAAACAAAAGGCACGGCACGGCAAGGGGAAACAAGGGTAAGGCACGACAACGCAAGCTAGGCAATGCACGGCAAGGCAAGGAAAGGGTAACTCAAGGCAAGGCACGGTGAGGCAAGGCAAGGCTAATGCACGACAACGCAAGGCTTGGCAGTGCACGGCTAGGAAAGGAAAGCGTAACAGAAGGAAAGGAAGGCAAGGCAAAGCAATGCAAGGCAAGTGAAAGAAAAGGCACGGCACGGCAAGGGGAAAAAAGGGTAAGGCACGACAACGCAAGCTAGGCAATGTACGGCAAGGCAAGGAAAGGGTAACTCAAGGCAAGGCACGGTGAGGCAAGGCAAGGCTAATGCACGACAACGCACGGCTAGGCAATGCACGGCAAGGCAAGGAAAGGGTAACGCAAAGCAAGGCACTGTCAGGCGAGGCAAGGCTAATGCACGACAACGCAAGGCTAGGCAATGCACGGAAGGTAAGCAAAGAGTAACGGAAGGCACGGAAGGCAAGGGAAAGCAAGGCAAGGCAAGAGTAACGGAAGGAACGGCACGGCAAGGAGAAGCAAGGCTAAGGCACGACAACGCAAGGCTAGGCAATGCACGGCAAGGCAAGGAAAGGGTAACGCAAGGCAAGGCACGGTGAGGCAAGGCAAGGCTAAGGCACGAAAACGCAAGGCTAGGCAATGCACGGAAGGCAAACAAAGAGTAACGGAAAGCAAGAAAGGCAAGGGAAAGCAAGGCAAGGCAAGAGTAAGGGAAGGAACGGCACGGAAAGGGGAAACAAGGCTAAGGCACGACAACGCAAGCTAGGCAATGCACGGCAAGGCAAGGAAAGGGTAACGCAAAGCAAGGCACGGTCAGTCGAGGCAAGGCTAATGCACTACAACGCAAGGCTAGGTAGTGCACGGCTAGGCAAGGAAAGAGTAACAGAAGGAAAGGAAGGCAAGGCAAAGCAAGGCAAGGCAAGTGTAACAAAACGCACGGCACGGCAAGGGGAAACAAGGGTAAGGCACGACAACGCAAGGTAGGCAATGCACGGCAAGGCAAGGAAAGGGTAACGCAAGGCAAGGCACGGTGAGGCAAGGCAAGGCTAATGCACAACAACGCACGTCTAGGCAATGTACGGAAAGGCAAGGAAAGGGTAACGCAACGAAAGGCTCTGTCAGGCGAGGCAAGGCTAAGGCACGACAACGCAAGGCTAGGCAATGCACGGAAGGTAAGCAAAGAGTAACGGAAGGCAAGGAAGGCAAGGGAAAGCAAGGCAAGTTAAGGGTAAGGTAAGGAACGGCACGGCAAGAGGAAACAAGGCTAAGGCACGACAACGCAAGCAAGGCAATGCACGGCAAGGCAAGGAAAGGGTAACGCAAGGCCAGGCACGGTCAGGAAATGCAAGGCTAATGCACGACAACGGAAGGCTAGGCAATGCACGGCAAGGCAAGGAAAGAGTAACGGAATGTAAGGAATACAAGGGAAAGCAAGGCAAGGCAAGAGTAACGGAAGGAAAGGCACGGCAAGGGGAAACAAGGCTAAGGCACGGCAACGCAAGGCTAGGCAAAGCACGGCAAGGCAAGGAAAGGGTAACGCAAGGCAAGGCACGGTCAGTCGAGGCAAGGCTAATGCACGACAACGCAAGGCTTGGCAGTGCACGGCTAGGCAAGGAAAGCGTAACAGAAGGAAAGGAAGGCAAGGCAAAGCAATGCAAGGCAAGTGAAACAAAAGGCACGGCACGGCAAGGGGAAACAAGGGTAAGGCACGACAACGCAAGCTAGGCAATGCACGACAAGGCAAGGAAAGGGTAACGCAAGGCAAGGCACGGTCAGTCGAGGCAAGGCTAATGCACGACAACGCAAGGCTTGGCAGTGCACGGCTAGGCAAGGAAAGCGTAACAGAAGGAAAGGAAGGCAAGGCAAAGCAATGCAAGGCAAGTGAAACAAAAGGCACGGCACGGCAAGGGGAAACAAGGGTAAGGCACGACAACGCAAGCTAGGCAATGCACGGCAAGGCAAGGAAAGGGTAACTCAAGGCAAGGCACGGTGAGGCAAGGCAAGGCTAATGCACGACAACGCAAGGCTTGGCAGTGCACGGCTAGGAAAGGAAAGCGTAACAGAAGGAAAGGAAGGCAAGGCAAAGCAATGCAAGGCAAGTGAAAGAAAAGGCACGGCACGGCAAGGGGAAACAAGGGTAAGGCACGACAACGCAAGCTAGGCAATGTACGGCAAGGCAAGGAAAGGGTAACTCAAGGCAAGGCACGGTGAGGCAAGGCAAGGCTAATGCACGACAACGCACGGCTAGGCAATGCACGGCAAGGCAAGGAAAGGGTAACGCAAAGCAAGGCACTGTCAGGCGAGGCAAGGCTAATGCACGACAACGCAAGGCTAGGCAATGCACGGAAGGTAAGCAAAGAGTAACGGAAGGCAAGGAAGGCAAGGGAAAGCAAGGCAAGGCAAGAGTAACGGAAGGAACGGCACGGCAAGGAGAAGCAAGGCTAAGGCACGACAACGCAAGGCTAGGCAATGCACGGCAAGGCAAGGAAAGGGTAACGCAAGGCAAGGCACGGTGAGGCAAGGCAAGGCTAAGGCACGAAAACGCAAGGCTAGGCAATGCACGGAAGGCAAGCAAAGAGTAACGGAAAGCAAGAAAGGCAAGGGAAAGCAAGGCAAGGCAAGAGTAAGGGAAGGAACGGCACGGAAAGGGGAAACAAGGCTAAGGCACGACAACGCAAGCTAGGCAATGCACGGCAAGGCAAGGAAACGGTAACGCAAAGCAAGGCACGGTCAGTCGAGGAAAGGCTAATGCACTACAACGCAAGGCTAGGTAGTGCACGGCTAGGCAAGGAAAGAGTAACAGAAGGAAAGGAAGGCAAGGCAAAGCAAGGCAAGGCAAGTGTAACAAAACGCACGGCACGGCAAGGGGAAACAAGGGTAAGGCACGACAACGCAAGGTAGGCAATGCACGGCAAGGCAAGGAAAGGGTAACGCAAGGCAAGGCACGGTGAGGCAAGGCAAGGCTAATGCACAACAACGCACGTCTAGGCAATGTACGGCAAGGCAAGGAAAGGGTAACGCAACGAAAGGCTCTGTCAGGCGAGGCAAGGCTAAGGCACGACAACGCAAGGCTAGGCAATGCACGGAAGGTAAGCAAAGAGTAACGGAAGGCAAGGAAGGCAAGGGAAAGCAAGGCAAGTTAAGGGTAAGGTAAGGAACGGCACGGCAAGAGGAAACAAGGCTAAGGCACGACAACGCAAGCAAGGCAATGCACGGCAAGGCAAGGAAAGGGTAACGCAAGGCAAGGCACGGTCAGGAAATGCAAGGCTAATGCACGACAACGGAAGGCTAGGCAATGCACGGCAAGGCAAGGAAAGAGTAACGGAATGTAAGGAATACAAGGGAAAGCAAGGCAAGGCAAGAGTAACGGAAGGAAAGGCACGGCAAGGGGAAACAAGGCTAAGGCACGGCAACGCAAGGCTAGGCAAAGCACGGCAAGGCAAGGAAAGGGTAACACAAGGCAAGGCACGATCAGGCTAGGCAAGGCTAATGCACGACAACGCAAGGCTAGGCAGTGCACGGCTAGGCAAGGAAAGCGTAACAGAAGGAAAGGAAGGCAAGGCAAAGCAATGCAAGGCAAGTGAAACAAAAGGCACGGCACGGCAAGGGGAAACAAGGGTAAGGCACGACAACGCAAGCTAGGCAATGCACGGCAAGGCAAGGAAAGGGTAACTCAAGGCAAGGCACGGTGAGGCAAGGCAAGGCTAATGCACGACAACGCAAGGCTTGGCAGTGCACGGCTAGGAAAGGAAAGCGTAACAGAAGGAAAGGAAGGCAAGGCAAAGCAATGCAAGGCAAGTGAAAGAAAAGGCACGGCACGGCAAGGGGAAAAAAGGGTAAGGCACGACAACGCAAGCTAGGCAATGTACGGCAAGGCAAGGAAAGGGTAACTCAAGGCAAGGCACGGTGAGGCAAGGCAAGGCTAATGCACGACAACGCACGGCTAGGCAATGCACGGCAAGGCAAGGAAAGGGTAACGCAAAGCAAGGCACTGTCAGGCGAGGCAAGGCTAATGCACGACAACGCAAGGCTAGGCAATGCACGGAAGGTAAGCAAAGAGTAACGGAAGGCACGGAAGGCAAGGGAAAGCAAGGCAAGGCAAGAGTAACGGAAGGAACGGCACGGCAAGGAGAAGCAAGGCTAAGGCACGACAACGCAAGGCTAGGCAATGCACGGCAAGGCAAGGAAAGGGTAACGCAAGGCAAGGCACGGTGAGGCAAGGCAAGGCTAAGGCACGAAAACGCAAGGCTAGGCAATGCACGGAAGGCAAACAAAGAGTAACGGAAAGCAAGAAAGGCAAGGGAAAGCAAGGCAAGGCAAGAGTAAGGGAAGGAACGGCACGGAAAGGGGAAACAAGGCTAAGGCACGACAACGCAAGCTAGGCAATGCACGGCAAGGCAAGGAAAGGGTAACGCAAAGCAAGGCACGGTCAGTCGAGGCAAGGCTAATGCACTACAACGCAAGGCTAGGTAGTGCACGGCTAGGCAAGGAAAGAGTAACAGAAGGAAAGGAAGGCAAGGCAAAGCAAGGCAAGGCAAGTGTAACAAAACGCACGGCACGGCAAGGGGAAACAAGGGTAAGGCACGACAACGCAAGGTAGGCAATGCACGGCAAGGCAAGGAAAGGGTAACGCAAGGCAAGGCACGGTGAGGCAAGGCAAGGCTAATGCACAACAACGCACGTCTAGGCAATGTACGGAAAGGCAAGGAAAGGGTAACGCAACGAAAGGCTCTGTCAGGCGAGGCAAGGCTAAGGCACGACAACGCAAGGCTAGGCAATGCACGGAAGGTAAGCAAAGAGTAACGGAAGGCAAGGAAGGCAAGGGAAAGCAAGGCAAGTTAAGGGTAAGGTAAGGAACGGCACGGCAAGAGGAAACAAGGCTAAGGCACGACAACGCAAGCAAGGCAATGCACGGCAAGGCAAGGAAAGGGTAACGCAAGGCCAGGCACGGTCAGGAAATGCAAGGCTAATGCACGACAACGGAAGGCTAGGCAATGCACGGCAAGGCAAGGAAAGAGTAACGGAATGTAAGGAATACAAGGGAAAGCAAGGCAAGGCAAGAGTAACGGAAGGAAAGGCACGGCAAGGGGAAACAAGGCTAAGGCACGGCAACGCAAGGCTAGGCAAAGCACGGCAAGGCAAGGAAAGGGTAACGCAAGGCAAGGCACGGTCAGTCGAGGCAAGGCTAATGCACGACAACGCAAGGCTTGGCAGTGCACGGCTAGGCAAGGAAAGCGTAACAGAAGGAAAGGAAGGCAAGGCAAAGCAATGCAAGGCAAGTGAAACAAAAGGCACGGCACGGCAAGGGGAAACAAGGGTAAGGCACGACAACGCAAGCTAGGCAATGCACGACAAGGCAAGGAAAGGGTAACGCAAGGCAAGGCACGGTCAGTCGAGGCAAGGCTAATGCACGACAACGCAAGGCTTGGCAGTGCACGGCTAGGCAAGGAAAGCGTAACAGAAGGAAAGGAAGGCAAGGCAAAGCAATGCAAGGCAAGTGAAACAAAAGGCACGGCACGGCAAGGGGAAACAAGGGTAAGGCACGACAACGCAAGCTAGGCAATGCACGGCAAGGCAAGGAAAGGGTAACTCAAGGCAAGGCACGGTGAGGCAAGGCAAGGCTAATGCACGACAACGCAAGGCTTGGCAGTGCACGGCTAGGAAAGGAAAGCGTAACAGAAGGAAAGGAAGGCAAGGCAAAGCAATGCAAGGCAAGTGAAAGAAAAGGCACGGCACGGCAAGGGGAAAAAAGGGTAAGGCACGACAACGCAATCTAGGCAATGTACGGCAAGGCAAGGAAAGGGTAACTCAAGGCAAGGCACGGTGAGGCAAGGCAAGGCTAATGCACGACAACGCACGGCTAGGCAATGCACGGCAAGGCAAGGAAAGGGTAACGCAAAGCAAGGCACTGTCAGGCGAGGCAAGGCTAATGCACGACAACGCAAGGCTAGGCAGTGCAAGGCTAGGCAAGGAAAGAGTAATAGAAGGAAAGGAAGGCAAGGCAAAGCAATGCAAGGCAAGTGAAACAAAAGGCACGGCACGGCAAGGGGAAACAAGGGTAAGGCACGACAACGCAAGCTAGGCAATGCACGGCAAGGCAAGGAAAGGGTAACGTAAGGCAAGGCACGGTGAGGCAAGGCAAGGCTAATGCACAACAACGCACGGCTACGCAATGGACGGCAAGGCAAGGAAAGGGTAACGCAAGGGAAGTCACGGTCAGGCGAGGCAAGGCTACGGCACGAAAACGCAAGGCTAGGCAATGCACGGATGGTAAGCTAAGAGTAACGGAAGGCAAGGAAGGCAAGGGAAAGCAAGGCAAGTCAAGAGTAAGGGAAGGAACGGCACGGCAAGGGGAAACAAGGCTAAGGCACGACAACGCAAGCTGGGCAAAGCACGGCAAGGCAAGGAAAGGGTAACGCAAGGCAAGGCAGGGTCAGGCGAGGCAAGGCTTATGCACGACAACGCAAGGCTTGGCAGTGTACGGCTAGGCAAGGAACGAGTAACAGAAGGAACGGAACGCAAGGCAAAGCAATGCAAGGCAAGTGAAACAAAAGGCACGGCACGGCAAGGGGAAACAAGGGTAAGGCACGACAACGCAAGCTAGGCAATGCACGGCAAGGCAAGGAAAGGGTAACGCAAGGCAAGGCACGGTGAAGCAAGGCAAGGCTAATGCACAACAACGCACGGCTACTCAATGCACGGCAAGGCAAGGAAAGGGTAACGCAAGTGAAGTCACGGTCAGGCGAGGCAAGGCTAAGGCACGACAACGCAAGGCTAGGCAATGCAGGTAAGGCAAGCAAGGAGTAACGGAAGGGAAGGAAGGCAAGGGAAAGCAAGGCAAGGCAAGGTTAACGGAAGGAACGGCTCGGCAAGGGGAAACAAGGCTAAGGCACGGCTACGCACGGCTAGGCAATGCACGGCCAGGCAAGGAAAGGGCAACGCAAGGCAAGGCACGGTGAGGCAAGTCAAGGCTAAGGCACGAAAACGCAAGGCTAGGCAGTGCACGGAAGGCAAGCAAAGTGTAACGGAAGGCAAGGAAGGCAAGGGAAAGCAAGGCAAGTTCAGGGTAAGGGAAGGAACGGCACGGCAAGGGGAAACAGGGCTAAGGCATGACAACGCAAGCTAGGCAATGCACGGCAAGGCAAGGAAAGGGCAACGCAAGGCAAGGCACGGTCAGGCAAGGCAAGGCTAATGCACGACAACGCAAGGCTAGGCAATGCACGGCAAGGCAAGGAAAGAGTAACGGAAGGCAAGGAATGCAAGGGAAAGCAAGCAAGGCAAGAGTAACGGAAGGAACGGCACGGCAAGGGGAAGCAAGGCTAAGGCACGACAACGCAAGGCTAGGCAATGCACGGCAAGGCAAGGAAAGGGTAACGCAAGGCAAGGCACTGTGAGGCAAGGCAAGGCTAAGGCACGAAAACGCAAGGCTAGGCAATGCACGGAAGGCAAGCAAAGAGTAACGGAAAGCAAGAAAGGCAAGGGAAAGCAAGGCAAGGCAAGAGTAAGGGAAGGAACGGCACGGAAAGGGGAAACAAGGCTAAGGCACGACAACGCAAGCTAGGCAATGCACGGCAAGGCAAGGAAAGGGTAACGCAAAGCAAGGCACGGTCAGTCGAGGCAAGGCTAATGCACTACAACGCAAGGCTAGGTAGTGCACGGCTAGGCAAGGAAAGAGTAACAGAAGGAAAGGAAGGCAAGGCCAAGCAAGGCAAGGCAAGTGTAACAAAACGCACGGCACGGCAAGGGGAAACAAGTGTAAGGCACGACAACGCAAGGTAGGCAATGCACGGCAAGGCAAGGAAAGGGTAACGCAAGGCAAGGCACGGTGAGGCAAGGCAAGGCTAATGCACAACAACGCACGTCTAGGCAATGTACGGCAAGGCAAGGAAAGGGTAACGCAACGAAAGGCTCTGTCAGGCGAGGCAAGGCTAAGGCACGACAACGCAAGGCTAGGCAATGCACGGAAGGTAAGCAAAGAGTAACGGAAGGCAAGGAAGGCAAGGGAAAGCAAGGCAAGTTAAGGGTAAGGTAAGGAACGCCACGGCAAGAGGAAACAAGGCTAAGGCACGACAACGCAAGCAAGGCAATGCACGGCAAGGCAAGGAAAGGGTAACGCAAGGCAAGGCACGGTCAGGAAATGCAAGGCTAATGCACGACAACGGAAGGCTAGGCAATGCACGGCAAGGCAAGGTAAGAGTAACGGAATGTAAGGAATACAAGGGAAAGCAAGGCAAGGCAAGAGTAACGGAAGGAAAGGCACGGCAAGGGGAAACAAGGCTAAGGCACGGCAACGCAAGGCTAGGCAAAGCACGGCAAGGCAAAGAAAGGGTAACGCAAGGCAAGGCACGGTCAGTCGAGGCAAGGCTAATGCACGACAACGCAAGGCTTGGCAGTGCACGGCTAGGCAAGGAAAGCGTAACAGAAGGAAAGGAAGGCAAGGCAAAGCAATGCAAGGCAAGTGAAACAAAAGGCACGGCACGGCAAGGGGAAACAAGGGTAAGGCACGACAACGCAAGCTAGGCAATGCACGACAAGGCAAGGAAAGCGTAACGCAAGGCAAGGCACGGTCAGTCGAGGCAAGGCTAATGCACGACAACGCAAGGCTTGGCAGTGCACGGCTAGGCAAGGAAAGCGTAACAGAAGGAAAGGAAGGCAAGGCAAAGCAATGCAAGGCAAGTGAAACAAAAGGCACGGCACGGCAAGGGGAAACAAGGGTAAGGCACGACAACGCAAGCTAGGCAATGCACGGCAAGGCAAGGAAAGGGTAACTCAAGGCAAGGCACGGTGAGGCAAGGCAAGGCTAATGCACGACAACGCAAGGCTTGGCAGTGCACGGCTAGGAAAGGAAAGCGTAACAGAAGGAAAGGAAGGCAAGGCAAAGCAATGCAAGGCAAGTGAAAGAAAAGGCACGACACGGCAAGGGGAAAAAAGGGTAAGGCACTACAACGCAAGCTAGGCAATGTACGGCAAGGCAAGGAAAGGGTAACTCAAGGCAAGGCACGGTGAGGCAAGGCAAGGCTAATGCACGACAACGCACGGCTAGGCCATGCACGGCAAGGCAAGGAAAGGGTAACGCAAAGCAAGGCACTGTCAGGCGAGGCAAGGCTAATGCACGACAACGCAAGGCTAGGCAATGCACGGAAGGTAAGCAAACAGTAACGGAAGGCAAGGAAGGCAAGGGAAAGCAAGGCAAGTTAAGGGTAAGGGAAGGAACGGCACGGCAAGGGGAAACAGGGCTAAGGCACGACAACGCAGGCTAGGCAATGCACGGCAAGGCAAGGAAAGGGTAACGGAGGCAAGGCAAGGCTAAGGCACGAAAACGCAAGGCTAGGCAGTGCATGGCTAGGCAAGGAAAGAGTAACGGAAGGATAGGAAGGCAAGGCAAAGCAAGGCAAGGCAAGTGTAACAAACGGCACGGCACGGCAAGGGGAAACAAGGCTAAGGCACGACAACGCAAGCTAGGCAATGCACGGCAAGGCAAGGAAAGGGTAACGCAATGCAAGGCACGGTCAGTCGAGGCAAGGCTAATGCACGACAACGCAAGGCTTGGCAGTGCACGGCTAGGCAAGGAAAGCGTAAGAGAAGGAAAGGAAGGCAAGGCAAAGCAATGCAAGGCAAGTGAAACAAAAGGCACGGCACGGCAAGGGGAAACAAGGGTAAGGCACGACAACGCAAGCTAGGCAATGCACGGCAAGGCAAGGAAAGGGTAACTCAAGGCAAGGCACGGTGAGGCAAGGCAAGGCTAATGCACGACAACGCAAGGCTTGGCAGTTCACGGCTAGGAAAGGAAAGCGTAACAGAAGGAAAGGAAGGCAAGGCAAAGCAATGCAAGGCAAGTGAAAGAAAAGGCACGGCACGGCAAGGGGAAAAAAGGGTAAGGCACGACAACGCAAGCTAGGCAATGTACGGCAAGGCAAGGAAAGGGTAACTCAAGGCAAGGCACGGTGAGGCAAGGCAAGGCTAATGCACGACAACGCACGGCTAGGCAATGCACGGCAAGGCAAGGAAAGGGTAACGCAAAGCAAGGCACTGTCAGGCGGGGCAAGGCTAATGCACGACAACGCAATGCTAGGCAATGCACGGAAGGTAAGCAAAGAGTAACGGAAGGCAAGGAAGGCAAGGGAAAGCAAGGCAAGGCAAGGTTAACGGAAGGAACGGCTCGGCAAGGGGAAACAAGGCTAAGGCACGGCTACGCACGGCTAGGCAATGCACGGCCAGGCAAGGAAACGGTAACGCAAGGCAAGGCACGGTGAGGCAAGTCAAGGCTAAGGCACGAAAACGCAAGGCTAGGCAGTGCACGGAAGGCAAGCAAAGTGTAACGGAAGGCAAGGAAGGCAAGGGAAAGCAAGGCAAGTTAAGGGTAAAGGAAGGAACGGCACGGCAAGGGGAAACAGGGCTAAGGCATGACAACGCAAGCTAGGCAATGAACGGCAAGGCAAGGAAAGGGCAACGCAAGGCAAGGCACGGTCAGGCAAGGCAAGGCTAATGCACGACAACGCAAGGCTAGGCAATGCACGGCAAGGCAAGGAAAGAGTAACGGAAGGCAAGGAATGCAAGGGAAAGCAAGGCAAGGCAAGAGTAACGGAAGGAACGGCACGGCAAGGGGAAGCAAGGCTAAGGCACGACAACGCAAGGCTAGGCAATGCACGGCAAGGCAAGGAAAGGGTAACGCAAGGCTAGGCACGGTGAGGCAAGGCAAGGCTAAGGCACGAAAACGCAAGGCTAGGCAATGCACGGAAGGCAAGCAAAGAGTAACGGAAAGCAAGAAAGGCAAGGGAAAGCAAGGCAAGG
Organism: Macrotis lagotis; assembly: GCF_037893015.1. Classification (NCBI taxonomy): domain Eukaryota; kingdom Metazoa; phylum Chordata; class Mammalia; order Peramelemorphia; family Peramelidae; genus Macrotis; species Macrotis lagotis. Next base: position 366,764 of record NW_027422011.1, read on the forward strand.
CAAGAGTAAGGGAAGGAACGGCACGGAAAGGGGAAACAAGGCTAAGGCACGACAACGCAAGCTAGGCAATGCACGGCAAGGCAAGGAAAGGGTAACGCAAAGCAAGGCACGGTCAGTCGAGGCAAGGCTAATACACTACAACGCAAGGCTAGGTAGTGCACGGCTAGGCAAGGAAAGAGTAACAGAAGGAAAGGAAGGCAAGGCAAAGCAAGGCAAGGCAAGTGTAACAAAAGGCACGGCACGGCAAGGGGAAACAAGGGTAAGGCACGACAACGCAAGGTAGGCAATGCACGGCAAGGCAAGGAAAGGGTAACGCAAGGCAAGGCACGGTGAGGCAAGGCAAGGCTAATGCACAACAACGCACGTCTAGGCAATGTACGGCAAGGCAAGGAAAGGGTAACGCAACGAAAGGTTCTGTCAGGCGAGGCAAGGCTAAGGCACGACAACGCAAGGCTAGGCAATGCACGGAAGGTAAGCAAAGAGTAACGGAAGGCAAGGAAGGCAAGGGAAAGCAAGGCAAGTTAAGGGTAAGGTAAGGAACGGCACGGCAAGAGGAAACAAGGCTAAGGCACGACAACGCAAGCAAGGCAATGCACGGCAAGGCAAGGAAAGGGTAACGCAAGGCAAGGCACTGTCAGGAAATGCAAGGCTAATGCACGACAACGGAAGGCTAGGCAATGCACGGCAAGGCAAGGAAAGAGTAACGGAATGTAATGAATACAAGGGAAAGCAAGGCAAGGCAAGAGTAACGGAAGGAAAGGCACGGCAAGGGGAAACAAGGCTAAGGCACGGCAACGCAAGGCTAGGCAAAGCATGGCAAGGCAAGGAAAGGGTAACGCAGGGCAAGGCACGGTGAGGCAAGGCAAGGCTAATGCACGACAACGCACGGCTAGGCAAAGCAAGGCAAGGGAAGGACAGGGTAACGCAAGGCCAGGCACGGTCAGTCGAGAGAAGGCTAATGCGCGATAACGCAAGGCTTGGCAGTGCACGGCTAGGCAAGGAAAGAGTAACGGAAGGATAGGAAGGCAAGGCAATGCAAGGCAAGGCAAGTGTAACAAACGGCACGGCACGGCAAGGGGAAACAAGGCTAAGGCACGACAACGCAAGCTAGGCAATGCACGGCAAGGCAAGGAAAGGGTAACGCAAGGCAAGGCACGGTCAGTCGAGGCAAGGCTAATGCACGACAACGCAAGGCTTGGCAGTGCAAGGCTAGGCAAGGAAAGAGTAACAGAAGGAAAGGAAGGCAAGGCAAAGCAATGCAAGGCAAGTGAAACAAAAAGCACGGCACGGCAAGGAGAAACAAGGGTAAGGCACGACAACGCAAGCTAGGGAATGCACGGCAAGGCAAGGAAAGTGTAACGTAAGGCAAGGCACGGTGAGGCAAGGCAAGGCTAATGCACAACAACGCACGGCTAGGCAATGGACGGCAAGGCAAGGAAAGGGTAACGCAAGGGAAGTCACGGTCAGGCGAGGCAAGGCTACGGCACGACAACGCAAGGCTTGGCAGTGCACGGCTAGGCAAGGAAAGCGTAACAGAAGGAAAGGAAGGCAAGGCAAAGCAATGCAAGGCAAGTGAAACAAAAGGCACGGCACGGTAAGGGGAAAAAAGGGTAAGGCACGACAACGCAAGCTAGGCAATGCACGGCAAGGCAAGGAAAGGGTAACGTAAGGCAAGGCACGGTGAGGCAAGGCAAGGCTAATGCACAACAACGCACGGCTAGGCAATGGACGGCAAGGCAAGGAAAGGGTAACGCAAGGGAAGTCACGGTCAGGCGAGGCAAGGCTACGGCACGACAACGCAAGGCTAGGCAATGCACGGATGGTAAGTAAAGAGTAACGGAAGGCAAGGAAGGCAAGGGAAAGCAAGGCAAGTCAAGAGTAAGGGAAGGAACGGCACGGCAAGGGGAAACAAGGCTAAGGCACGACAACGCAAGCTGGGCAAAGCACGGCAAGGCAAGGAAAGGGTAACGCAAGGCAAGGCACGGTCAGGCAAGGCAAGGCTAATGCACGACAACGCAAGGCCAGGCAGTGCACGGCTAGGCAAGGAACGAGTAACGCAAGGAATGGAACGCAAGGCAAAGCAATGCAAGGCAAGTGAAACAAAAGGCACGGCACGGCAAGGGGAAACAAGGGTAAGGCACGACAACGCAAGCTAGGCAATGTACGGCAAGGCAAGGAAAGGGTAACTCAAGGCAAGGCACGGTGAGGCAAGGCAAGGCTAATGCACGACAACGCACGGCTAGGCAATGCACGGCAAGGCAAGGAAAGGGTAACGCAAAGCAAGGCACTGTCAGGCGAGTCAAGGCTAATGCACGACAACGCAAGTTTAGGCAATGCACGGAAGGTAAGCAAAGAGTAACGGAAGGCAAGGAAGGCAAGGGAAAGCAAGGCAAGTTAAGGGTAAGGGAAGGAACGGCACGGCAAGGGGAAACAGGGCTAAGGCATGACAACGCACGCTAGGCAATGCACGGCAAGGCAAGGAAAGGGTAACGCAAAGCAAGGCACGGTGAGGCAAGGCAAGGCTAAGGCACGAAAACGCAAGGCTAGGCAGTGCACGGCTAGGCAAGGAAAGAGTAACGGAAGGATAGGAAGGCAAGGCAAAGCAAGGCAAGGCAAGTGTAACAAACGGCACTGCACGGCAAGGGGAAACAAGGCTAAGGCACGACAATGCAAGCTAGGCAATGCACGGCAAGGCAAGGAAAGGGTAACGCAAGGCAAGGCACGGTCAGTCGAGGCAAGGCTAATGCACGACAACGCAAGGCTTGGCAGTGCAAGGCTAGGCAAGGAAAGAGTAATAGAAGGAAAGGAAGGCAAGGCAAAGCAATGCAAGGCAAGTGAAACAAAAGGCACGGCACGGCAAGGGGAAACAAGGGTAAGGCACGATAACGCAAGCTAGGCAATGCACGGCAAGGCAAGGAAAGGGTAACGTAAGGCAAGGCACGGTGAGGCAAGGCAAGGCTAATGCACAACAACGCACGGCTAGGCAATGGACGGCAAGGCAAGGAAAGGGTAACGCAAGGGAAGACACGGTCAGGCGAGGCAAGGCTACGGCACGACAACGCAAGGCTAGGAAATGCACGGATGGTAAGCTAAGAGTAACGGAAGGCAAGGAAGGCAAGGGAAAGCAAGGCAAGTCAAGAGTAAGGGAAGGAACGGCACGGCAAGGGGACACAAGGCTAAGGCACGACAACGCAAGCTGGGCAAAGCACGGCAAGGCAAGGAAAGGGTAACGCAAGGCAAGGCAGGGTCAGGCGAGGCAAGGCTAATGCACGACAACGCAAGGCTTGGCAGTGCACGGCTAGGCAAGGATCGAGTAACAGAAGGAAAGGAACGCAAGGCAAAGCAATGCAAGGCAAGTGAAACAAAAGGCACGGCACGGCAAGGGGAAACAAGGGTAAGGCACGACAACGCAAGCTAGGCAATGCACGGCAAGGCAAGGAAAGGGTAATGCAAGGCAAGGCACGGTGAGGCAAGGCAAGGCTAATGCACAACAATGCACGGCTAGGCAATGCACGGCAAGGCAAGGAAAGGGTAACGCAAGTGAAGTCACGGTCAGGCGAGGCAAGGCTAAGGCACGACAACGCAAGGCTAGGCAATGCAGGTAAGGCAAGCAAGGAGTAACGGAAGGGAAGGAAGGCAAGGGAAAGCAAGGCAAGGCAAGGTTAACGGAAGGAACGGCTCGGCAAGGGGAAACAAGGCTAAGGCACGGCTACGCACGGCTAGGCAATGCACGGCCAGGCAAGGAAAGGGTAACGCAAGGCAAGGCACGGTGAGGCAAGTCAAGGCTAAGGCACGAAAACGCAAGGCTAGGCAGTGCACGGAAGGCAAGCAAAGTGTAACGGAAGGCAAGGAAGGCAAGGGAAAGCAAGGCAAGTTAAGGGTAAGGGAAGGAACGGCACGGCAAGGGGAAACAGGGCTAAGGCATGACAACGCAAGCTAGGCAATGCACGGCAAGGCAAGGAAAGGGCAACGCAAGGCAAGGCACGGTCAGGCAAGGCAAGGCTAATGCACGACAACGCAAGGCTAGGCAATGCACGGCAAGGCAAGGAAAGAGTAACGGAAGGCAAGGAATGCAAGGGAAAGCAAGGCAAGGCAAGAGTAACGGAAGGAACGGCACGGCAAGGGGAAGCAAGGCTAAGGCACGACAACGCAAGGCTAGGCAATGCACGGCAAGGCAATTAAAGGGTAACGCAAGGCAAGGCACGGTGAGGCAAGGCAAGGCTAAGGCACGAAAACGCAAGGCTAGGCAATGCACGGAAGGCAAGCAAAGAGCAACGGAACGCAAGGAAGGCAAGGGAAAGCAAGGCAAGGCAAGAGTAAGGGAAGGAACGGCACGGAAAGGGGAAACAAGGCTAAGGCACGACAACGCAAGCTAGGCAATGCACGGCAAGGCAAGGAAAGGGTAACGCAAAGCAAGGCACGGTCAGTCGAGGCAAGGCTAATGCACTACAACGCAAGGCTAGGTAGTGCACGGCTAGGCAAGGAAAGAGTAACAGAAGGAAAGGAAGGCAAGGCAAAGCAAGGCAAGGCAAGTGTAACAAAACGCACGGCACGGCAAGGGGAAACAAGGGTAAGGCACGACAACGCAAGGTAGGCAATGCACGGCAAGGCAAGGAAAGGGTAACGCAAGGCAAGGCACGGTGAGGCAAGGCAAGGCTAATGCACAACAACGCACGTCTAGGCAATGTACGGCAAGGCAAGGAAAGGGTAACGCAACGAAAGGCTCTGTCAGGCGAGGCAAGGCTAAGGCACGACAACGCAAGGCTAGGCAATGCACGGAAGGTAAGCAAAGAGTAACGGAAGGCAAGGAAGGCAAGGGAAAGCAAGGCAAGTTAAGGGTAAGGTAAGGAACGGCACGGCAAGAGGAAACAAGGCTAAGGCACGACAACGCAAGCAAGGCAATGCACGGCAAGGCAAGGAAAGGGTAACGCAAGGCAAGGCACGGTCAGGAAATGCAAGGCTAATGCACGACAACGGAAGGCTAGGCAATGCACGGCAAGGCAAGGAAAGAGTAACGGAATGTAATGAATACAAGGGAAAGCAAGGCAAGGCAAGAGTAACGGAAGGAAAGGCACGGCAAGGGGAAACAAGGCTAAGGCACGGCAACGCAAGGCTAGGCAAAGCACGGCAAGGCAAGGAAAGGGAAACGCAAGGCAAGGCACGATCAGGCGAGGCAAGGCTAATGCACGACAACGCAAGGCTAGGCAGTGCACGGCTAGGCAAGGAAAGAGTAACGGAAGGATAGGAAGGCAAGGCAAAGCAAGGCAATTGAACTGTAACTAACGGCACGGTACGGCAAGGGGAAACAAGGCTAAGGCACGACAACGCAAGCTAGGCAATGCACGGCAAGGCAAGGAAAGGGTAACGCAAGGCAAGGCACGGTAAGAAAATGCAAGGCTAATGCACGACAACGGAAGGCTAGGCAATGCACGGCAAGGCAAGGAAAGAGTAACGGAATGTAAGGAATGCAAGGGAAAGCAAGGCAAGGCAAGAGTAACGGAAGGAACGGCACGGCAAGGGGAAGCAAAGCTAAGGCACGACAACGCAAGGCTAGGCAAAGCACGGCAAGGCAAGGAAGGGGTAACGCAAGGCCAGGCACGGTCAGTCGAGGGAAGGCTAATGCACGACAACGTAAGGCTTGGCAGTGCACGGCTAGGCAAGGAAAGCGTAACAGAAGGAAAGGAAGGCAAGGCAAAGCAATGCAAGTCAAGTGAAACAAATGGCACGGCACGGCAAGGGTAAAGAAGGCTAAGGCACGACAACGCAAGCTAGGCAATGCACGACAAGGCAAGGAAAGGGTAACGCAAGGCAAGGCACGGTCAGTCGAGGCAAGGCTAATGCACGACAACGCAAGGCTTGGCAGTGCACGGCTAGGAAAGGAAAGCGTAACAGAAGGAAAGGAAGGCAAGGCAAAGCAATGCAAGGCAAGTGAAACAAAAGGCACGGCACGGCAAGGGGAAACAAGGGTAAGGCACGACAACGCAAGCTAGGCAATGCACGGCAAGGCAAGGAAAGGGTAACTCAAGGCAAGGCACGGTGAGGCAAGGCAAGGCTAATGCACGACAACGCAAGGCTTGTCAGTGCACGGCTAGGAAAGGAAAGCGTAACAGAAGGAAAGGAAGGCAAGGCAAAGCAATGCAAGGCAAGTGAAAGAAAAGGCACGGCACGGCAAGGGGAAAAAAGGGTAAGGCACGACAACGCAAGCTAGGCAATGTACGGCAAGGCAAGGAAAGGGTAACTCAAGGCAAGGCACGGTGAGGCAAGGCAAGGCTAATGCACGACAACGCAAGGCTAGGCAATGCACGGAAGGTAAGCAAAGAGTAACGGAAGGCAAGGAAGGCAAGGGAAAGCAAGGCAAGTTAAGGGTAAGGGAAGTAACGGCACGGCAAGGGGAAACAGGGCTAAGGCATGACAACGCACGCTAGGCAATGCACGGCAAGGCAAGGAAAGAGTAACGCAAAGCAAGGCACGGTGAGGCAAGGCAAGGCTAAGGCACGAAAACGCAAGGCTAGGCAGTGCACGGCTAGGCAAGGAACGAGTAACAGAAGGAAAGGAACGCAAGGCAAAGCAATGCAAGGCAAGTGAAACAAAAGGCACGGCACGGCAAGGGGAAACAAGGGTAAGGCACGACAACGCAAGCTAGGCAATGCACGGCAAGGCAAGGAAAGGGTAACGCAAGGCAAGGCACGGTGAGGCAAGGCAAGGCTAATGCACAACAACGCACGGCTAGGCAATGCACGGCAAGGCAAGGAAAGGGTAACGCAAGTGAAGTCACGGTCAGGCGAGGCAAGGCTAAGGCACGACAACGCAAGGCTAGGCAATGCAGGTAAGGCAAGCAAGGAGTAACGGAAGGGAAGGAAGGCAAGGGAAAGCAAGGCAAGGCAAGGTTAACGGAAGGAACGGCTCGGCAAGTGGAAACAAGGCTAAGGCACGGCTACGCACGGCTAGGCAATGCACGGCCAGGCAAGGAAAGGGTAACGCAAGGCAAGGCACGGTGAGGCAAGTCAAGGCTAAGGCACGAAAACGCAAGGCTAGGCAGTGCACGGAAGGCAAGCAAAGTGTAACGGAAGGCAAGGAAGGCAAGGGAAAGCAAGGCAAGTTAAGGGTAAGGGAAGGAACGGCACGGCAAGGGGAAAGAAGGCTAAGGCACGACAACGCAAGCTAGGCAATGCACGGCAAGGCAAGGAAAGCGTAACGCAAGGCAAGGCACGGTCAGGAAATGCAAGGCTAATGCACGACAACGGAAGGCTAGGCAATGCACGGCAAGGCAAGGAAAGAGTAACGGAATGTAAGGAATGCAAGGGAAAGCAAGGCAAGGCAAGAGTAACGGAAGGAACGGCACGGCAAGGGGAAACAAGGCTAAGGCACGACAACGCAAGGCTAGGCAAAGCACGGCAAGGCAAGGAAGGGGTAACGCAAGGCAAGGCACGGTGAGGCATGTCAAGGCTAATGCACGACAACGCACGGCTAGGCAAAGCAAGGCAAGGGAAGGAGAGGGTAACGCAAGGCCAGGCACGGTCAGTCGAGGGAAGGCTAATGCACGACAACGCAAGGCTTGGCAGTGCACGGCTAGGCAAGGAAAGCGTAACAGAAGGAAAGGAAGGCAAGGCAAAGCAATGCAAGGCAAGTGAAACAAATGGCACGGCACGGCAAGGGGAAACAAGGCTAAGGCACGACAACGCAAGCTAGGCAATGCACGACAAGGCAAGGAAAGGGTAACGCAAGGCAAGGCACGGTCAGTCGAGGCAAGGCTAATGCACGACAACGCAAGGCTTGGCAGTGCACGGCTAGGCAAGGAAAGCGTAACAGAAGGAAAGGAAGGCAAGGCAAAGCAATGCAAGGCAAGTGAAACAAAAGGCACGGCACGGCAAGGGGAAACAAGGGTAAGGCACGACAACGCAAGCTAGGCAATGCACGGCAAGGCAAGGAAAGGGTAACTCAAGGCAAGGCACGGTGAGGCAAGTCAAGGCTAATGCACGACAACGCAAGGCTTGGCAGTGCACGGCTAGGAAAGGAAAGCGTAACAGAAGGAAAGGAAGGCAAGGCAAAGCAATGCAAGGCAAGTGAAACAAAAGGCACGGCACGGCAAGGGGAAAAAAGGGTAAGGCACGACAACGCAAGCAAGGCAATGCACGGCAAGGCAAGGAAAGGGTAACGCAAGGCAAGGCACGGTGAGGCAAGGCAAGGCTAATGCACAACAACGCACGTCTAGGCAATGTACGGCAAGGCAAGGAAAGGGTAACGCAACGAAAGGCTCTGTCAGGCGAGGCAAGGCTAAGGCACGACAACGCAAGGCTAGGCAATGCACGGAAGGTAAGCAAAGAGTAACGGAAGGCAAGGAAGGCAAGGGAAAGCAAGGCAAGTTAAGGGTAAGGTAAGGAACGGCACGGCAAGAGGAAACAAGGCTAAGGCACGACAACGCAAGCAAGGCAATGCACGGCAAGGCAAGGAAAGGGTAACGCAAGGCAAGGCACGGTCAGGAAATGCAAGGCTAATGCACGACAACGGAAGGCTAGGCAATGCACGGCAAGGCAAGGAAAGAGTAACGGAATGTAATGAATACAAGGGAAAGCAAGGCAAGGCAAGAGTAACGGAAGGAAAGGCACGGCAAGGGGAAACAAGGCTAAGGCACGGCAACGCAAGGCTAGGCAAAGCACGGCAAGGCAAGGAAAGGGAAACGCAAGGCAAGGCACGATCAGGCGAGGCAAGGCTAATGCACGACAACGCAAGGCTAGGCAGTGCACGGCTAGGCAAGGAAAGAGTAACGGAAGGATAGGAAGGCAAGGCAAAGCAAGGCAATTGAAGTGTAACAAACGGCACGGTACGGCAAGGGGAAACAAGGCTAAGGCACGACAACGCAAGCTAGGCAATGCACGGCAAGGCAAGGAAAGGGTAACGCATGGCAAGGCACGGTAAGAAAATGCAAGGCTAATGCACGACAACGGAAGGCTAGGCAATGCACGGCAAGGCAAGGAAAGAGTAACGGAATGTAAGGAATGCAAGGGAAAGCAAGGCAAGGCAAGAGTAACGGAAGGAACGGCACGGCAAGGGGAAGCAAAGCTAAGGCACGACAACGCAAGGCTAGGCAAAGCACGGCAAGGCAAGGAAGGGGTAACGCAAGGCAAGGCACGGTGAGGCATGGCAAGGCTAATGCACGACAACGCACGGCTAGGCAAAGCAAGGCAAGGGAAGGAGAGGGTAACGCAAGGCCAGGCACGGTCAGTCGAGGGAAGGCTAATGCACGACAACGTAAGGCTTGGCAGTGCACGGCTAGGCAAGGAAAGCGTAACAGAAGGAAAGGAAGGCAAGGCAAAGCAATGCAAGGCAAGTGAAACAAATGGCACGGCACGGCAAGGGTAAAGAAGGCTAAGGCACGACAACGCAAGCTAGGCAATGCACGACAAGGCAAGGAAAGGGTAACGCAAGGCAAGGCACGGTCAGTCGAGGCAAGGCTAATGCACGACAACGCAAGGCTTGGCAGTGCACGGCTAGGCAAGGAAAGCGTAACAGAAGGAAAGGAAGGCAAGGCAAAGCAATGCAAGGCAAGTGAAACAAAAGGCACGGCACGGCAAGGGGAAACAAGGGTAAGGCACGACAACGCAAGCTAGGCAATGCACGGCAAGGCAAGGAAAGGGTAACTCAAGGCAAGGCACGGTGAGGCAAGGCAAGGCTAATGCACGACAACGCAAGGCTTGGCAGTGCACGGCTAGGAAAGGAAAGCGTAACAGAAGGAAAGGAAGGCAAGGCAAAGCAATGCAAGGCACGTGAAAGAAAAGGCACGGCACGGCAAGGGGAAAAAAGGGTAAGGCACGACAACGCAAGCTAGGCAATGTACGGCAAGGCAAGGAAAGGGTAACTCAAGGCAAGGCACGGTGAGGCAAGGCAAGGCTAATGCACGACAACGCACGGCTAGGCAATGCACGGCAAGGCAAGGAAAGGGTAACGCAAGGGAAGTCACGGTCAGGCGAGGCAAGGCTAATGCACGACAACGCAAGGCTATGCAATGCACGGAAGGTAAGCAAAGAGTAACGGAAGGCAAGGAAGGCAAGGGAAAGCAAGGCAAGTTAAGGGTAAGGGAAGGAACGGCACGGCAAGGGGAAACAGGGCTAAGGCATGACAACGCACGCTAGGCAATGCACGGCAAGGCAAGGAAAGGGTAACGCAAAGCAAGGCACGGTGAGGCAAGGCAAGGCTAAGGCACGAAAACGCAAGGCTAGGCAGTGCACGGCTAGGCAAGGAACGAGTAACAGAAGGAAAGGAACGCAAGGCAAAGCAATGCAAGGCAAGTGAAACAAAAGGCACGGCACGGCAAGGGGAAACAAGGCTAAGGCACGGCTACGCACGGCTAGGCAATGCACGGCCAGGCAAGGAAAGGGTAACGCAAGGCAAGGCACGGTGAGGCAAGTCAAGGCTAAGGCACGAAAACGCAAGGCTAGGCAGTGCACGGAAGCAAGCAAAGTGTAACGGAAGGCAAGGAAGGCAAGGGAAAGCAAGGCAAGTTAAGGGTAAGGGAAGGAACGGCACGGCAAGGGGAAACAGGGCTAAGGCATGACAACGCAAGCTAGGCAATGCACGGCAAGGCAAGGAAAGGGCAACGCAAGGCAAGGCACGGTCAGGCAAGGCAAGGCTAATGCACGACAACGCAAGGCTAGGCAATGCACGGAAGGTAAGCAAAGAGTAACGGAAGGCAAGGAAGGCAAGGGAAAGCAAGGCAAGTTAAGGGTAAGGGAAGTAACGGCACGGCAAGGGGAAACAGGGCTAAGGCATGACAACGCACGCTAGGCAATGCACGGCAAGGCAAGGAAAGAGTAACGCAAAGCAAGGCACGGTGAGGCAAGGCAAGGCTAAGGCACGAAAACGCAAGGCTAGGCAGTGCACGGCTAGGCAAGGAACGAGTAACAGAAGGAAAGGAACGCAAGGCAAAGCAATGCAAGGCAAGTGAAACAAAAGGCACGGCACGGCAAGGGGAAACAAGGGTAAGGCACGACAACGCAAGCTAGGCAATGCACGGCAAGGCAAGGAAAGGGTAACGCAAGGCAAGGCACGGTGAGGCAAGGCAAGGCTAATGCACAACAACGCACGGCTAGGCAATGCACGGCAAGGCAAGGAAAGGGTAACGCAAGTGAAGTCACGGTCAGGCGAGGCAAGGCTAAGGCACGACAACGCAAGGCTAGGCAATGCAGGTAAGGCAAGCAAGGAGTAACGGAAGGGAAGGAAGGCAAGGGAAAGCAAGGCAAGGCAAGGTTAACGGAAGGAACGGCTCGGCAAGTGGAAACAAGGCTAAGGCACGGCTACGCACGGCTAGGCAATGCACGGCCAGGCAAGGAAAGGGTAACGCAAGGCAAGGCACGGTGAGGCAAGTCAAGGCTAAGGCACGAAAACGCAAGGCTAGGCAGTGCACGGAAGGCAAGCAAAGTGTAACGGAAGGCAAGGAAGGCAAGGGAAAGCAAGGCAAGTTAAGGGTAAGGGAAGGAACGGCACGGCAAGGGGAAAGAAGGCTAAGGCACGACAACGCAAGCTAGGCAATGCACGGCAAGGCAAGGAAAGCGTAACGCAAGGCAAGGCACGGTCAGGAAATGCAAGGCTAATGCACGACAACGGAAGGCTAGGCAATGCACGGCAAGGCAAGGAAAGAGTAACGGAATGTAAGGAATGCAAGGGAAAGCAAGGCAAGGCAAGAGTAACGGAAGGAACGGCACGGCAAGGGGAAACAAGGCTAAGGCACGACAACGCAAGGCTAGGCAAAGCACGGCAAGGCAAGGAAGGGGTAACGCAAGGCAAGGCACGGTGAGGCATGTCAAGGCTAATGCACGACAACGCACGGCTAGGCAAAGCAAGGCAAGGGAAGGAGAGGGTAACGCAAGGCCAGGCACGGTCAGTCGAGGGAAGGCTAATGCACGACAACGCAAGGCTTGGCAGTGCACGGCTAGGCAAGGAAAGCGTAACAGAAGGAAAGGAAGGCAAGGCAAAGCAATGCAAGGCAAGTGAAACAAATGGCACGGCACGGCAAGGGGAAACAAGGCTAAGGCACGACAACGCAAGCTAGGCAATGCACGACAAGGCAAGGAAAGGGTAACGCAAGGCAAGGCACGGTCAGTCGAGGCAAGGCTAATGCACGACAACGCAAGGCTTGGCAGTGCACGGCTAGGCAAGGAAAGCGTAACAGAAGGAAAGGAAGGCAAGGCAAAGCAATGCAAGGCAAGTGAAACAAAAGGCACGGCACGGCAAGGGGAAACAAGGGTAAGGCACGACAACGCAAGCTAGGCAATGCACGGCAAGGCAAGGAAAGGGTAACTCAAGGCAAGGCACGGTGAGGCAAGTCAAGGCTAATGCACGACAACGCAAGGCTTGGCAGTGCACGGCTAGGAAAGGAAAGCGTAACAGAAGGAAAGGAAGGCAAGGCAAAGCAATGCAAGGCAAGTGAAACAAAAGGCACGGCACGGCAAGGGGAAAAAAGGGTAAGGCACGACAACGCAAGCAAGGCAATGCACGGCAAGGCAAGGAAAGGGTAACGCAAGGCAAGGCACGGTGAGGCAAGGCAAGGCTAATGCACAACAACGCACGTCTAGGCAATGTACGGCAAGGCAAGGAAAGGGTAACGCAACGAAAGGCTCTGTCAGGCGAGGCAAGGCTAAGGCACGACAACGCAAGGCTAGGCAATGCACGGAAGGTAAGCAAAGAGTAACGGAAGGCAAGGAAGGCAAGGGAAAGCAAGGCAAGTTAAGGGTAAGGTAAGGAACGGCACGGCAAGAGGAAACAAGGCTAAGGCACGACAACGCAAGCAAGGCAATGCACGGCAAGGCAAGGAAAGGGTAACGCAAGGCAAGGCACGGTCAGGAAATGCAAGGCTAATGCACGACAACGGAAGGCTAGGCAATGCACGGCAAGGCAAGGAAAGAGTAACGGAATGTAATGAATACAAGGGAAAGCAAGGCAAGGCAAGAGTAACGGAAGGAAAGGCACGGCAAGGGGAAACAAGGCTAAGGCACGGCAACGCAAGGCTAGGCAAAGCACGGCAAGGCAAGGAAAGGGAAACGCAAGGCAAGGCACGATCAGGCGAGGCAAGGCTAATGCACGACAACGCAAGGCTAGGCAGTGCACGGCTAGGCAAGGAAAGAGTAACGGAAGGATAGGAAGGCAAGGCAAAGCAAGGCAATTGAAGTGTAACAAACGGCACGGTACGGCAAGGGGAAACAAGGCTAAGGCACGACAACGCAAGCTAGGCAATGCACGGCAAGGCAAGGAAAGGGTAACGCAAGGCAAGGCACGGTAAGAAAATGCAAGGCTAATGCACGACAACGGAAGGCTAGGCAATGCACGGCAAGGCAAGGAAAGAGTAACGGAATGTAAGGAATGCAAGGGAAAGCAAGGCAAGGCAAGAGTAACGGAAGGAACGGCACGGCAAGGGGAAGCAAAGCTAAGGCACGACAACGCAAGGCTAGGCAAAGCACGGCAAGGCAAGGAAGAGGGTAACGCAAGGCAAGGCACGGTGAGGCATGGCAAGGCTAATGCACGACAACGCACGGCTAGGCAAAGCAAGGCAAGGGAAGGAGAGGGTAACGCAAGGCCAGGCACGGTCAGTCGAGGGAAGGCTAATGCACGACAACGTAAGGCTTGGCAGTGCACGGCTAGGCAAGGAAAGCGTAACAGAAGGAAAGGAAGGCAAGGCAAAGCAATGCAAGGCAAGTGAAACAAATGGCACGGCACGGCAAGGGTAAAGAAGGCTAAGGCACGACAACGCAAGCTAGGCAATGCACGACAAGGCAAGGAAAGGGTAACGCAAGGCAAGGCACGGTCAGTCGAGGCAAGGCTAATGCACGACAACGCAAGGCTTGGCAGTGCACGGCTAGGCAAGGAAAGCGTAACAGAAGGAAAGGAAGGCAAGGCAAAGCAATGCAAGGCAAGTGAAACAAAAGGCACGGCACGGGCAAGGGGAAACAAGGGTAAGGCACGACAACGCAAGCTAGGCAATGCACGGCAAGGCAAGGAAAGGGTAACTCAAGGCAAGGCACGGTGAGGCAAGGCAAGGCTAATGCACGACAACGCAAGGCTTGGCAGTGCACGGCTAGGAAAGGAAAGCGTAACAGAAGGAAAGGAAGGCAAGGCAAAGCAATGCAAGGCACGTGAAAGAAAAGGCACGGCACGGCAAGGGGAAAAAAGGGTAAGGCACGACAACGCAAGCTAGGCAATGTACGGCAAGGCAAGGAAAGGGTAACTCAAGGCAAGGCACGGTGAGGCAAGGCAAGGCTAATGCACGACAACGCACGGCTAGGCAATGCACGGCAAGGCAAGGAAAGGGTAACGCAAGGGCAAGGCAAGTCACGGTCAGGCGAGGCAAGGCTAATGCACGACAACGCAAGGCTAGGAAATGCACGGAAGGTAAGCAAAGAGTAACGGAAGGCAAGGAAAGCAAGGGAAAGCAAGGCAAGTTAAGGGTAAGGGAAGGAACGGCACGGCAAGGGGAAACAGGGCTAAGGCATGACGACAACGCACGCTAGGCAATGCACGGCAAGGCAAGGAAAGGGTAACGCAAAGCAAGGCACGGTGAGGCAAGGCAAGGCTAAGGCACGAAAACGCAAGGCTAGGCAGTGCACGGCTAGGCAAGGAACGAGTAACAGAAGGAAAGGAACGCAAGGCAAAGCAATGCAAGGCAAGTGAAACAAAAGGCACGGCACGGCAAGGGGAAACAAGGCTAAGGCACGGCTACGCACGGCTAGGCAATGCACGGCCAGGCAAGGAAAGGGT